>NC_064645.1:612855797-613155797 GCF_023864345.2 Schistocerca serialis cubense | reverse complement strand
CACACACACACACACACACACACACACACACACACATATATATATATATATATATATATATATATATATATATATATATATATATAGGAGAAGCAGAAACTGTAGAACAACGATAAAGCAATGTAATTAATTCACGAAATGAACACTTTTTCCATCGGTTCTTTAGTGTTACCCTTAGGGCCGATTTAAGGCACAAGCCAAACAAGCTGCTGGTTGGGCGCGAAGCTATGAGATGCGCCAGGTACTTCACAGTTCTACGATTTGTATACGGGACATATTACAAGTGGCGGCTGACACTTGGAGTTTCAGGCTCTGAGCGGTACCAGGGGTGAACAAGAGCAGCACACAAATGAAATGAAATGTCGTGTGGCGAGTGCCTGCCGGCGGGTAGACCTGATCGCCGGGTGCAAGTCTTTTGAGGTGGCGCCACTTCGGCGACTTGCGCGTGGATGAAGAGGAAAGGATGATGATGAAGACGACACAAACACCCAGTCCCTGAGCGGAGAAAATCTCTGACTCAGACGGGAATCGAACTCGGGTCCCCCGGCATGACAAGATGGCGTGCAGACCATTCAGCTACGGTGGCGGACAGGACACGAATGAAAGTGTACGAAGGAAAAGGAGGAAGGGATGGGGGAAGGGCACCAAATTAAAGTCGCTTGTGTGGAAAAATGTTTTGCAGCCGGCCCTAGTTACTGTACTTATCAATGTGGATTACTGAAAGAGCTAGAGAAGATCCAACCAAGATGAGCGAGTTTCACCACAGGATAATATTCAGTCGTCGCGAAAGCGTTGCAGAGATGCTCAACAGCCTCCAGTGGTTACATAGAAACTCATCATAGTGCAGTGGCAGACGCCACAAGAAACGCTATCTACAGTATGTTGTCCGCATCTGTGTTACCACTACTTGTTTAGTAATTTACTAACACGGCCTGTTTTCTTTTAAGTATCAGCGCTTTGCATATGGTTGTCTACAGAGAATTCTTGGTTCAACAATAATTTTGTAAGGACTGGTTTCGGTAATGTGGATGTTTTTGGATACTAACACACTGACGGAAAAAAATCACAACACCAAGAAGAACTTGTGCGACATAAACGAAAGTTGGTACGCTTGTTTGTACATGTGAAAGACGTCTATTAAAATTTCGCGCCTGTCGCGTAAGAGTGGTACTAGTAGTGCCACTATAAGGATGCAAATCAGGTTTGCTTTACGTACGCGCTGTTAACAGTCGTGAGCCTTAGTTACCATTGAGACTGGACGTGGCGAGCTGATGTGAGTCAAGAACGCCCTTAAGGCGACAAAGACGCCATTATCAAAACCTCATTGAGTTTGAACGAGATGGTGTAATAGGGCTACTAGAAGCTGGATGTTCCTTCTGCGATACTGCAAAAGACTTGGCCTTGCAGCCACGTTAAGTGATTGCTAGCAGCGTTCAGTGAATTCGAAAGTAAAATTCTATGTACCGACTTGACAGAAAATCCTAGGAAGTTCTGGTCTTACGTTAAATCAGTAAGTGGCTCGAAACAGCATATCCAGACACTCCGGGATGATGATGGCATTGAAACAGAGGATGACACGCGTAAAGCTGAAATACTAAACACCTTTTTCCAAAGCTGTTTCACAGAGGAAGACCGCACTGCAGTTCCTTCTCTAAATCCTCGCACAAACGAAAAAATGGCTGACATCGAAATAAGTGTCCAAGGAATAGAAAAGCAACTGGAATCACTCAACAGAGGAAAGTCCACTGGACCTGACGGGATACCAATTCGATTCTACACAGAGTACGCGAAAGAACTTGCCCCCCTTCTAACAGCCGTGTACCGCAAGTCTCTAGAGGAACGGAAGGTTCCAAATGATTGGAAAAGAGCACAGGTAGTCCCAGTCTTCAAGAAGGGTCGTCGAGCAGATGCACAAAACTATAGACCTATATCTCTGACGTCGATCTGTTGTAGAATTTTAGAACATGTTTTTTGCTCGAGTATCATGTCGTTTTTGGAAACCCACAATCTACTATGTAGGAATCAACATGGATTCCGGAAACAGCGATCGTGTGAGACCCAACTCGCTTTATTTGTTCATGAGACCCAGAAAATATTAGATACAGGCTCCCAGGTAGATGCTATTTTTCTTGACTTCCGGAAGGCGTTCGATACAGTTCCGCACTGTCGCCTGATAAACAAAGTAAGAGCCTACGGAATATCAGACCAGCTGTGTGGCTGGATTGAAGAGTTTTTAGCAAACAGAACAAAGCATGTTGTTATCAATGGAGAGACGTCTACAGACGTTAAAGTAACCTCTGGCGTGCCACAGGGGGGTGTTATGGGACCATTGCTTTTACAATATATATTAATGACCTAGTAGATAGTGTCAGAAGTCCCATGCGGCTTTTCGCGGATGATGTTGTAGTATACAGAGAAGTTGCAGCATTACAAAATTGTAGCGAAATGCAGGAAGATCTGCAGCGGATAGGCACTTGGTGCAGGGAGTGGCAACTGACCCTTAGCATAGACAAATGTAATGTATTGCGAATACATAGAAAGAAGGATCCTTTATTGTATGATTATATGATAGCGGAACAAACACTGGTAGCAGTTACATCTGTAAAATATCTGGGAGTATGCGTGCGGAACGATTTGAAGTGAAGTGGAATGATCATATGAAATTAATTGTTGGTAAGGCGGGTACCAGGTTGAGATTCATTGGGAGAGTCCTTAGAAAATGTAGTCCATCAACAAAGGAGGTGGCTTACAAAACACTCGTTCGACCTATACTTGAGTATTGCTCATCAGTGTGGGATCCGTACCAGATCGGGTTGACGGAGGAGATAGAGAAGATCCAAAGAAGAGCGGCGCGTTTCGTGACAGGGTTATTTGGTAACCGTGATAGCGTTACGGAGATGTTTAACAAACTCAAGTGGCAGACTCTGCAAGAGAGGCGCTCTGCATAGCGGTGTAGCTTGCTCGCCAGGTTTCGAGAGGGTGCGTTTCTGGATGAGGTATCGAATATATTGCTTCCCCCTACTTATACCTGCCGAGGAGATCACGAATATAAAATTAGAGAGATTAGAGCGCGCACGGAGGCTTTCAGACAGTCGTTCTTCCCGCGAACCATACGCGACTGGAACAGGAAAGGGAGGTAATGACAGTGGCACGTAAAGTGCCCTCCGCCACACACCGTTGGGTGGCTTGCGGAGTATAAATGTAGATGTAGAATGTACGGTCGCAAGAAGACCAGTCTCCGGATGGCCACGTGCCACTACCATGAGGAAAGACCATCATCTTAAGCGTATGGCTCTGATGCATTGTATTGCATCTGCAGCAGCAATTTGAGCAGCGTGTGACACCATGCTGACACAAAGAACTGTTACAAATCGGTTACTTTCAAGGAGACCTCAGAGCCATACGCCCTGTAGCGTACATAAAAATGGTTCAAATGGCTCTTAGCACTATGGGACTTAACATCTGAGGTCATCAGTCCCCGAGAACTTAGAACTTCTTAAACCGAACTAACCTAAGAACATCACACAACACCCAGTCATCACGAGGCAGAGAAAATCCCTGACCCCCCCGGGAATCGAACCGGGGAACCCGGGCGCGGGAAGCGAGAACGCTACCTCACGGCCACGAGCTGCGGACCCATGGACAATCACTTTGATTTAGATTAGTAGTGACTACCCATGATTCATCCACTGTAGTGATCCACGTTGCTCAATCATCCTTTTCGCCATTGCAACGGATGAACTATCGCATGGATAGCCCTATTCTGTTCTGTTGTGGGTTGGCAGGAGAGCCAACACCCTAATAATAGAGGAAGCCGAAAGGCACGCGTTTTAGCTCATGCAGGCTGGCGTGAGGTCTGGAACAGGACAAGGAAATTAGAATGTAGAAAAACGGACGTAGTTTGTGGAATACTTAACTTTAATCCATTAAAGGTGAACATCGCTCTTGACGATACGTGAATTACAAGATCAATAGCAACTGATAATGGCGCCTTGCTAGGTCGTAGCAAATGACGTAGCTGAAGGCTATGCTAACTATCGTCTCGGCAAATGAGGACGTATTTTGTCAGTGAAACATCGCTAGCAAAGTCGGGTGTACAACTGGGGCGAGTGCTAGGAAGTGTCTCTAGACCTGCCGTGTGGCGGCGCTCGGTCTGCAATCACTGATAGTGGCGACACGCGGGTCCGACGTATACCAACGGACCGCGGCCGATTTAAAGGCTACCACCTAGCAAGTGTGGTGTCTGGCGGTGACACCACATGTTCCATTTGCGATCTGGTGTTAGCCTGCAGGGGAATCCAGCGTGTACAAACTTCACGAAAATTTAACCGTTTACGACTGATGCACACTGTTCTGCGAGGCAACCTAGGCACAAGCCACGTCGTCGATTGTGATCTTCACGGATTATTTATGTCAGACGTTGAAACAATTAACGCAGCTTTCTGTGAAAAACAGTACTCGCCATGTACGGTACGCTTTTCATTATAAGCTTCCACTGGTAACTTGGCCCACACATATCGCATAACTGCGCCATCTTCTAGTCGGGTAAACTCCAGTAGCATTCCTGCCGCCTTCCAGTTTACTAACTGTTGTCAGCGGAATACTGCCTGTGGGCTATCTTCCACCAGACACCTGCTGTGCCATTATACAAACACAGGAGCGATAAATATAAAATTGTATGCAGTATTGTAGCGTTTTCGACTTGTTTACTGACCCACCTTCGTAATTTGTAACCAAAAGAGTGGAAGTAAAAACTCTTTTAGTCCGTAGACTTGTGACAAGTGTCTTGTAACGGCAGTCCACAGAATGTGTGAATTGTTTTAATGGATGACATTTTTCGCGAAATATGACGTCCACTAAACATTCTGGCTGTGATGCAGTTGGCCACGACTTCTTCTCCTGCCCTGGCATCATTGTCAGTTTCAAGTATTTCGTCTACAGCAAATTAACAATAAAGTTTTTTGAATGGGAATAATCTACCCTACTGGACAGTTTAGGATGTGTATGGCATAACCCGTCAGTCAAAATTTGCGTTGGCCACACATTGTTAAAATATAGTGTGGTGGCCGGGCTGTAAAATAAACCATGCGACCCCAAGCATTTCTTGAATAACAGTGACGTAACACAGCACCTGAAAGTGAGTGTAACAGCTTACTGGACTAAGTGTAAGTAAGCGACACTTTGTGGACAGCGGGCCACAGGATCGTGGGGGCTGCAGTAGAATCTTTTTTCGATACTCGTCTGTTTCCACACCGCACTAGAGAGGCAGTGAAGTGTTTTTGGAAATCACGCTGGTTTTCCCTCTTGGCGCATAGAGTTCCCCGTCTGGGGATTAAGGCAATGTAGTTTAATCTCCGTTGCCATTCAGTTATCAACCGTCTGCCGCGAAATGGTATTTACCTACGCGGCAAATATCTGATAAAACTGCTTACGCCACTCGGAAAAAACGGGATTTTCGGTATCTGTTCGCGAGAATAGCGTTGCGAAATGGGCCATTGCGAAATATACAGAAAGCACTCAAACGATTTGAGAATCAGCGGCGATTAGCTCTCTGTTCGCTGAAAAAAGTTACACCTTGTGCCCATTCCTGTCTCTTTTCCGTGAGATAATGTCTATTACACTGTCTTCAGGAAAATCCTCGGTTACAAGATGTCGGACCCGAGATATGAATGCTCTGTAACTTTGTTATGCGTCTGGTCGCTTACAGTTTCCTCCCTCACGATTCCAAAGCTGTCGTAAATAGAGGACTCGTGGGTCGGAGCTATGAGTTGATACCAGAAGATCGACGAACATTGAACTGGTCTTAAGGCCTGAGCAACGTCGCAAGACCGATCGTTAATTCAATACAGGAAATTCCATCAGCACTTTGCAATGTAGAGGATGGTGCAATCCTGGCCAAATTTTTGTTTTCTCTAGGATTGCAGTCGAGTGTGAGAAGTGTATGAGTGAGCCACTTCCTAGGGCAGAAGACAACTCCATCCTTGCTATCTGAACCTGGTGCAGGTACTGATGACGATGTTCGGCTACAAAAGGCCATTGGAAGAGCTTCAACGAGGACCAAGCTACAAAGATAGTAAATACTGCATGTCACGTTTATGTTGCCCACCCTACATTGATTGCTCCCCAGCAGCCTAATAAAAAAATGTATCAAACAAATTTCGTTTAGCTGCAAGGGGTCCATTAACGGGGATGCTGCATTTCTTGTAGCTTTGTTTGGTACGAAGACATGAACAGATGTACGACTATACATCTTGGTGTGTAGACGGCATGAGACTGTCGATGTACCATAAGACTGTCGGAAAAACTTCATCGAAACAAATCCGAAGACTGCAAGAGCCGACAAGTGCGAGAATTATCTTACAACACCAATCAGCTTCACAGCTCATGTGTTCAAGTTGCTGACAAAAATATTATGCAGAAGAATGGTAAAGGAAACTGAGGATGTTAAATGACGGTCAGTCTGCTATAGTAAAGGTGGAGGTATCAGAAAGGCGGTAGGTACTGGAAGCAAGACTGAAGAAAAGTCAAGACACGGTAACAGGATTTGTCGAATTGAAAAAATCGTTCGACAATGTAACATGGAACAAGATGTTTGTAATTCTGACGTAAACAGGGGTAAGCTGTAGAGAAAGACGGGTAATACATAATATGTACAAGAACCAAGAGCGAACAATAAGAGTGGGACATCAAGGACGAAGTGCTTGGACTAAAAAACGTGTACGACAGGGATGTAGTCTTTCGCCCCAACTGTTCAACCTATACTGCTAAGAAGTAATGACGGAAATAAAAGAACGATCGTAGTGCGGGGTTAAACTTCAGGGTGAAAGGATATCAATGATAAGATGCGCTGGTGACAATCGCTGTCCTCAGTAAAAGTGAAGAAGAATTTGCAGGATCTGTTCAGTGGAATGAGCAGTCTAATGGATACAGAATATGGACTGAGAGTGAATCGAAGAAAGACGGAAGTAATGAGCAGTAGCAGAAATGATAACAGCGACAAACCTAATATCAGAACTGGGGATCGCGAGGCAAGACGAAGTTAAGGAACTCTTCTATCTAGGGAGAAAAATAACCCATGACGGATGGAGCAAGGAGGACATTAAAAGCAGACTAGCACTGGCAAAAAGGGCAACCCTGGACAAGAGAAGTCTATTAGTATCAAACATAGGCCTAAATTTGAGGAAGACATTTCTTTGAATATACGTTTGGAGCACAGTATTGTATGGTAGTGTAAAATGAATCGTGGGAAAACCGCAACAGAAGAGAATCGAAGCCTTTGTGATGTGTCGCATCAGAAGGATGTTGAAAATTAGGTGGACTGATAAAGTAAGGAGTGAGGAGGTTCTCCGTGGAATCGGCAAAGGAACGAATGTATGGAAAACACTGACAAAAAGAAAGGACAAGATGATATGACATCTGTTAAGGCATCAGGGAACTACAGGCTGTAGAGGGTAAAATCTGTAGGGAAAGACAAATTTTGGGACACATCCAGCAAATAATTGAGGACGTAGGCTGCAGTTGGTACTCTGAGATGAAAAGGTTGACACAGGAGAGGAATTGTTGATGGACCGCATAAAATCAGCCAGAAGATTGATGACCCAAAAAAATAAAATATTTTTATTCAGTAATCCACTTCCTCTCCTCAAGAGCTTTTCGTAATCGTATCACAATGTACCACTACTAACTAACTAACTAACCATTCATGTAAATATAACGTAACAAATGGTTCAAACGGCTCTGAGCACTATGCGACTTAACTTCTGAGGCCATCAGTCGCCAAGAACTTAGAACTAATTAAACCTAACTAACCTAAGAACATCACACACATCCATGCTCGAGGCAGGATTCGAACCTGTGATCATAGCGGTCACTCGGCTCCAGACTGTAGCGCCTAGAACCGCACGGCCACTCCGGCCGGCCATAACTTTACACAAAACTGACTTTGACTCTCCTGTACTGCAGGTACCTTGAGTATCACAACTTGTTCGCTTTCTGGAGTTGACGGTAAACAAATGGAAATACAAAGAAAATGTACACCAGTCATTCGTCAACGTCTTTAGTTGAAGGTTTGTGTGAGTACAACGTACATCAAACATGGAAAGGTAGAAATCCTACTCACCTATGCACAATCTTATTTTGCAGTTTCCTTATGTTTCCATTTATTTAGTATTAATTCTGGCAAGTGGATGATTCACGTTATTCCGGGTAACTGCGGCGTGTGCTAGTACAGGAGACTCTAACTCTATTTTGTGTTAAATTTTTAATGACGCCATCAGCATATGAATGATGCACTATGACACGTTTTGGAACTGGTCTTTAGGAGACGAAGATTACCGAATGAAAGACTGAGGAATGTAACAACTTCATCGATCTCGCCGAAGGTGCATATCACGAAGCTGTCTGCCAAAGTACCAGAGGTCTTCCATAAGTAATGCAACAAATATTTTTCTGAAAGCAGGGTGGTGTTATTAAGGATTCCAAAACGCAGTATTATTCTCCATCCTTTTGGGTACAAACCATGTTTTTCAACATTATCTCTGTTCGGCCAATACATCACCTTGCTTGGAGGACCTATATACCCGCATGGTACTACTCTACTGGTCGATGTCGGAGCCGAAGTCTTGCTGCATCAACATCCTTCTCGTAATCCTCGTACTGCTTCCCGCGGCGTGCACCGTTTATTGGGCCAAACTTGTTGCTCTATATGGTCTTCCGTTACGCGGCGAGGGACCCAGCGAGACACACTTTCGAGTACCCCAACTGGTGCCACCACGTCCGGTTGTGCAGCGAAGTGTTTATTGTGATCCGTCGATCACTTCGAGGGAGAGTGTCCGCACGTTCCGACAGCTGTGTGCGGCCGGCCGGGCCGCGGGCTGTCGGACGGGTTTGCGTGACCTTTTTGCGATGATGACAGACGCCTCACCCACCGACTCACCGTGCTTTTGTTCACTGTCAGGTCTCCGTAGACATTCTGCAAGCGCCTGTGAATATTGCGATGCTCTGGTTTTCCTCCAAAAGGAACACAATGACAGCTCTCTCCTTGGAACGCACCTCCACTAGAGACGCCATTTCGGTATGGCGCCGCCAGCTATCGGGAGTTCATGAAACTACAGAAGCTGAAGCGGAAATTTTCAACGATGCCCCACAGCACTTTCCGCGTTTTTCAACCGAAAGTGGGAAAGAAAAAAAAGTGTTGCATTACTTGTTGAACGCCCCTCTTTATCCCACACCAGTCGGCCTCATACTGAACTATAGGACGACCTTTACCAGAGCAGACTTGAACATTATGCGAGCAATTACTGCAAGCCGAACGATGAAGTTGACCAACTCCGTTGAATGCCAGGACATCAAAGTAAACAGTGACCGAACAAAAAATGGTTCAAATGGCTCTGAGCACTATGGAACTTAACTTCTGAGGTCATCAGTCGCCTAGAACTTAGAAATACTTAAACCTAACTAACCTAAGGACATCACACACATCCATGCCCGAGGCAGGATTCGAACCTGCGACCGTAGCGGTCGCGCGGTTCCAGACTGAAGCGCCTAGAACCGCTCGTCCACCCCGGCCGGCTGACCGAACACGGGTGTTCCTCAAATTCATCGAGGGTTCACATTCTCTGAAGTGTATTCACCTGAAAACAGTTTTCCGCCAGTGGATCTTCATTGACCTGCAGCCATCTATGACACTGTCAATTACAGGAAGTTACTAATTAAGCTGGATGCTCTGACAAGGAACAATTTTCGGACGTCCTTGGTCGACACATTTATTCGTAGCATAAGATTCTCCGTCTGCGTCTGGGGAATGAAGAGAGGGCGGAGGAACCAGAAGAATTGTTTCCCGCAAGGAACAGTTCTGGCTCCGGCTTTGTACAAAATGTATACAAATGACCAGTCAATGGCAAGTCACACTCAGAAATTTGTATAGAAATACGACAACTTAAAGAGCGAACTTCATAGAGGTAGAAAAGAACTGTTCATATTATGAGGTTGAAGTTAGGTCCATACTTTTCACTTTCCACCCGAAAACCAGACAAGTGGGACGAGAACTTAATGTGGTATGACGAGGTGAACGACTGCAGCATTGTCTGCAGACCAAATATCTAGGTGTGGCTGGATCGCATTGGACTTCATGCAGCACTATGACGACATCCTTCAGTGAAACTAAAAGCAAGGCTGTTAGCATTAAGAGTACAATGGGAATTCCACTGTTTAATGCGTAGGAGAGAGCGGATAGGTGGAAACAGTACATGAAAGCCTCTGTGAGGACGTAGATTTGTCTGATGTGACAGAAGAAGAAACAGAAGTCGACAGGGAAGAGATAAGGGATTCAGTATTAGAATCAAAATTTAGAAGAACCTTGGAAGACTTTAGATCAAATAAGGCATGAAGGATAGATAATATTTCATCGGAATTTCAAAAGCGTTGCGGAAGGTGACAGCAAAACGACTGTTCACGTTGGTGTATAGAATCTATTAGTCTGACACTATACCATCTGACCTTTGGAAAAACATTATGCGAACAGTTCCGAAGATTAGAAAAGCCGACAAGTGCGAGAATTATATCACAATCAGATTAGCAGCACATGCATCCGAGTTACTGATAATATTAATACACAGGAAAATGGAAAAGAAAATTGAGAATCTGTTAGACCAAGATCAGTTCGGCTTTCGGAAAGGTAAAGGCACCAGAAGCGCAGTTCTGATGTTACGGTTCATAATGGAAGCTAGACTGAAGAAAAATCATGGCACTTTCACAGGATTCGTCGACCTGGAAAAACCGTTCGACAATGTCAAATGGCGGAGGATATTCGAAATTCTGAGAAAAATAGGGATAAGCTATAGCGAAAGACGGGTAATATGCAATAGGTACAAGAACCAATAGAGAGCAATAATAGTGGAAGACCAATAATGATGTGCTCGGATTAAAAAGAGTGTAAGATAGGAGTGTAGTCTTTCGCCCCTACCATTCAATCTATACATCGAAGAAGCAATAACGGAAATAAAAGAAACATCAAGAAATCGGTTAAGATTCAAGGTGAAGGGGTTTCAATGATAAGATTTGCTGATGACATCCACATCTACATCTACATGGATACTCTGCAAACCACATCTAAGTGCCTGCGAAAGTGAAGAATTTCAGCATCTCTTGAATAGAATGAACTGTCTAAACAGTAAATCGAAGGAAGACGAAAGTAATGAGAAGTAGCGGAAAAGAGAAAAGCAAGAAGGTTAACACGAGAATTGGAGATCACAAACTAGACGAAGTGAAGGTATTCTGCTACCTAGGCAGCAAAATAATCCATGATAGACGGAGCAAGAAGGATATAAAAAGCAGTATAGCATCAGTGAAAACGGCTTTCCTGGCCAACAGAAGTGCACTAATATGAAACGTAGATCTTAATTTGAGGAATAAATTTATGAGAAAGTACATTTGGAGTAGAGCACTGTATGTCAATGAAACATGAACTGTGGGAAAACTGGCGCAGAAGAAAATCGAGACATTTGGAATGTGGTGCTACAGGAGAATGTTGAAAATCTGGAAGACTGATAAAGTATGGACTGAGGAGATCCTCCGCAGATTCGTCAAGGAAAAAAAAAAGAATACTCTGTGACTGTGTGTACGCATGTGTGTGTGGTACTGAATATGCTCTTCCCATGCAGAGTGCTTGTGCATATACACGGAGTGAGTGGATGCATGATTGAGTAGAGACTGTGACGAGATGTGTGAAACAAAATCTGGTGCACTGCTGTACCCGTTCACTGGCACTGCTACCTCTTACGCGTGCAGACACACAACACCGTAGCCAGAACGGAAACGAGTGTCGAATCCTGCCGCCAAGTCCACGGGTCGCACTCGGCTGGGAGACACCTGGCGCCGCGAAAACTTCCCGTAAGGAATTCTTCTGGATGATACCCATCAGAAAGAATATTTTAATTTAAATTCCGAGATAAAGTCGCGCAGAACGTCTGCTATCTTAATATAAACCGCCCTGGAATGTTAGATTGATATTACTTCGGCCAATACCATGTATTACCTTCTTATCTGACTGATGATGGACTATGCCCGAAACGCGTAAATAAATAAGCTTCAACAACAGGGGGGCCGGGGGACTGTTGCTATTAGCGTCCGACAAGAGGTATTAAGGACATACTCAATATTCATTTGTTTATAGTTGATGGTAAGACCTCATCGGCCGTAAATGTTTGGGGAACAACTTTTCAAAACGGACGTGGATTATAATTAAATAAATAAAAACAAAACTGCTGTTTTATCGAAAGGGACACTTCTAGTTTTATTTATCAGGTACGGGATGTGACGTCTTACGCTTTCGTCACAAATATTTGTTGATAAGTCAAAGATATCATATTTTAACCTATTTGCTCATTGACTTATTGTCACACGTGACTCACATGGGTCTCTGGATCAGGAGGCATTTGGTAGGGGTGATAAGAGCCTACGCATTAAAATTAATATTAAATTACGCATTTAATAGGTTGAAACACGCACTAGTTGGAAGCTTACGAGGTGTGGCTAGAAAAAAACCGGACTAGTACTGGTGAAACAATAAAACGAATGCAATAAGGCTGAAAGTCGCGTGGCCTGTCACGTGACTCTCGCTCCGCCTACTGCTCGAGTTTCATCTGCCTCCTGCACTCAGTCTGCCCGTGGCGTCTGTTTTAAGTAGTTGACGTTTTGTCTGTGCGTCGGAAAATGTTGAGTGTACAGAAAGAACAGCGTGTTAACATCAAATTTTGTTTCAAACTAGGAAAATCTGCAAGTGAAACGTTTGTAATGTTACAACAAGTGTACGGCGATGATTGTTTATCGCGAACACAAGTGTTTGAGTGGTTTAAACGATTTAAAGATGGCCGCGAAGACACCAGTGATGACACTCGCACTGGCAGACCATTGTCAGCAAAAACTGATGCAAACATTGAAAAAATCGGTAAACTTGTTCGACAAGATCGCCGTTTAACGATCAGAGCAGTGTCTGAGTTAACAGGAGTTGACAAGGAAAGTGTTAGGCAGATTCTTCATGAAAGTTTCAAAATGAACAAAGTGTGTTCAAAAATGGTTCCAAAGTGTCTCACAATTGAACAGAAGGAACGCCGAAGAATGATTTGTTCTGACATCCTGGAAAACATTGAAAGTGATCCCACCTTCTTACAAAATGTTATTACTTGCGATGAATCGTGGTTTTTTACTTACGATCCCGAAACTAAACGCCAATCGATGCATTGGAAAACTCCTGGTTCTCCACGACAAAAAAAAGCACGAATGTCAAAATCGAAATTCAAGGCAATGATGATTGTTTTTTTTTTTTTGACATCAAAGGGATTGTGCACATTGATTGGGTACCAGAGGGACAAACAGTGAATCAGCATTACTACATTAGCGTCCTGGCTACCCTACGTGAGCGAGTACGGAGAAAACGGAACGATTTGTGGAGAAAAAAAGTCATGGATCCTTCACCAAGACAATGCCCCAGCTTACAGTGCGTTGTCAGGGAAGACGTTTTTGGCAAAACACACCATTCCCATCTTAGATCATCCACCCTACTCACCTGATTTGGCCCCCTGTGACTTTTTTCTTTTCCCTAAAGTCAAGTCAGCTTTGAAAGGAACTAGATTTGAGACTATTGAAGCAGTAAAAGAAAAAGCGACGGAAGTAATGTATGGACTTACCGAAAATGATCTGCAGCATTGCTATGGACAGTGGAAAATTCGTATGGAGCGGTGTAGAGACCGAGGAGGAGAGTACATTGAAGGAGATAACATGAAATTGTAAATAATTGTAAATAAATGTTTTTTCCAGCATCAGTCTGGTTTTTTTCAAGCCGCACCTCGTATTCCGCTTGTGGAAATGGGTAAAAAGATATTTTCTATTTCAGTCACGAAACTAAATTATTTTCAAAAGATCATTAGTATAACACAATCTTGTAAGAATATAGTACTGATTATATAAGTTATCAATAATTACTCTTTCTAAATTAGGAGCGTTAATGTGGCAGTGGTTACAGGTTCCTCACATATTTCACCCATTACACACATATTTTGTGCTTTGACCCGTACATTGCTGATGATAAAATTGAGACATATACGTAAGAAATGCTAAATATACCAAGAAAATATCTGCTTCAAGTTGTAGTTAGTACCTGCAGTACTCCAGAAATTTCTTCATACTCGCCTCGAAACAGATGAATGAATTAACTGACAGCACGACACAGCAGTAACAACATAAGAGCTACTATAGTGCTCTGCACAGTATTCTTATTATTACTATTACTATTACTACTAGTGCTGTGCTCAGACATAAAGCATACACAGCATGAAGTCTTCCAATATCCGCCAGTTCAGAAGTAAGAAGTCCTTTACGAACAATAAGGACAGTGCACACATTTTAACTTGGTTGATTTTACATGGAGTTCAGCGAGCAGATCAAGCAAGTGCCGCAATGAAGAGGAGTAATGCGGGGGAAGAATAGTTTGTAACAAACGTGTACCCTCACTGTGGCTAGTTAGCTTACTTATTTGAGGAGGAGTTGTGGGTAGCACTTGCGATGCACCACGAATTCCTTCGTGTCATTCATTCTAACACCTGCTCTCCCTCGACAACCCCCACCCACAAGCACAAACTAAAAATCATTCACCTTCCATCATTTAAAAAATAAAAGAAGTATTCCAAGGAAAGTCTTTCTTCTACAATTTAGTTAGCTGCTACAGTTGGTGACACTGTTGGGGAGGGTGGCAACAGGCAGCAGGGGCGGTGAGGGGGTGCAAAGGGCGGGCAAATGTCTGATTGCACTCAGGGGTAATGGTCAAAGAAAGGTTGGGATCCCTGGTCTGTATGGATCACAGTTATCGGGAAGTATGCTGAAGTTCATTCGCAGCATGTTGTTCGTTATGCGTGCGCATTTGCATTTAACAGGAACTGGAAAGTGGATTTATTGCAGCGCTTACAGGAACCTGTAACTTTCCCCCGTCTCTAATCGACACTGCAATCGATCGTGATCGTGTGCTCCTAACTGGATCAGAGAATTAAGGTAATCGTTTCCGAAATGATCGATTGGCGGGGAAAGTGCACAACAAGTTATTTTTACAAACAAGTTCTGCCACCTTCTTCCTACGTAAATTTTGAATGTTCGCTTTAAAATACGATAAATCGCGCAACAGAGACAACGAAAAGTGCCAGGGCATTTTGAATAGCCTACAGACAATCAATGACGTCATTTCTAAATCAGGCCTGGACGAACGCTGCTCAGTTGATTTTCGGAACAATAATTATCACGTAACTTACGTGAACAAATATGTGCTCACGAAAAAGTTCTAACACGAGAACAACAGAATCACTTTACTAAACAAAAAATAGAAATGTTAAGTATGGCTTCGAATTACTAAAGTAAATCAAATATTACAATCTGGAAAAAGATGCAAATAGTCGATACAGAAACAGCTAAACGCTTAGTTTTCTCTTCACAATCAAAACTGCTTTGATCCATTATAAATGGTTTTTGAAAGCCTGCGACTGTAGATACAATAGGTTTGTTTATAAATAAATAAATCTTCTGCTACCAGTCACGATTTTCTTTATTTTACTATTTGCACGACGCGTTTCGAGAAATAATTCCCATTTTCAAGTACGTTTTTTTTATGTGTGTTAAGCCATTTCTTTTGATGTTGTCAGTGTGTGTGAGTCTGCTTCATTTTGTTGACTTTTACTGTAATACATAGGAAACGCGATTTTTAGCTGGGTATCAATATTTTCTGTGAGGTTAGTGGCTAAAGTTTGAGAACAATTTGTACTTACAATTTTCTAATGGTCCATTTGTGTAGAGAGTCACACACACTTAACATCAGACACAACTTGTACATTTTACACATCGAAAATATCTTATATAAACAAAACAGTTACAAAAGTCTTCTTATAGGTAGTTCACAGAGATAACATTATAGGTCTTCCACAGATTATGATATGCTTTTGTACAGAGGTTAATTTATCTTTACAATTTGGCTCATGAATTACTTATACTGATTTTACAATTGTGCTTATTTCTATGTTTTACTATTTTTATTTAAGTATATTATCGAAACATCTGAAGAAATTCACTGATTCACTTTCAAGTTTTTCATTTAATATTTTATCTTCATATTTTCTGTAATGTCAATATATCTCCAGTTCTTCAAGCAAATCCATTTTATGTCCTTTATCTAGTCGGTGGAGTACTTTGACATTTTGCTCTATTTTTCCAAATGGGTGTCCTGTATTACGTATGTGTGTTGCTATTGCTGATGTAGCGTGTTTGTTGTGGGTGTATGCTCTAATCAAAACTGCGTCACAACGCAATAGCGGTTACCTGGAGAAGCGAAATAACTTCATAAATAAAGTTTACAGAAGTTCACTGATTGAAATAATCGGTATTCTATGTTTCTTCTTCTTTCAAAAGGCTAAGCCTTGTTTCTGCAGCCACAGCTTCCTATCTTCAGCAGTTCTTTTCATCTTTATGTATCGAGAACATCGAATCTCACAGATTATATTTCTTAAATAGGATGTTCTCGGGCGTCTCTCGTTTTCTACCCTACGATCTTGCCTTCGAAAATGTTTTGTAGGAGAACGTCATGTTCAATTGAGTGTCGAACGAGTTTTCTCTGCCTTGTCCTATAACATTCAGTAGTTATGCCTTCTCTCCTGTTTTCTGCAGAACCATTTCATTCGTTTTTCTGTCAGTTCAACTAGTTGTTGTACTTCTCCTCCAGAATCACATTACCGCAGTCTCAAGACAAACTTTCTCCTGGTTTGCTAACGTCCAGGTCTCACATCCTTATTTCAGGACACACCACACAAGGGTCTTTGCAAATCTTTTCTTAGTGTGGAAGCTGATGTTCCCGTTCAACAGAAAGTTCTTCTTATTTTTGGTGGCAGTCTTGGCCAGTGTTGTTCTTCTCCTCTTGATTTACTTGAGACATCTATCGTTGTCCTCCACAGGGCCACCGAGTTAGTGAAACACCGTTACTCCCTCCAGTTGCTCACTGCCAATTTTTATGCCAGTCTTACCTTCAACCTCTTTCTTATCTATGAACTGCTTTTGTCTTCTAGGTACTTATTTTTAGTTTTTTTTTTACATTTTGATTTAAGACCTTAAGCTGTTTATTTAGTTACTAGCTGAGAAACCAGGGTTGCCCTGGTCAGAATATATGGCATGGGAGAAGGCGTGAGTATCATTCTAGATATGAGATACATTCAGACGTATATCTCATTAAGGATATTATGAATGCAGTTATCCTGTTAGTAAGGTAGTTTGGTCGCGGTGCGCGGCAGTGTGTTATTGCGATGGCAAAAAATGTGGAGCAAAAAAAATGGTTCAAAAGGCTCTGAGCACTATGGTACTCAACTTCTGAGGTCATCAGTACCCTAGAATTTAGAACAAATTAAACCTAACTAACCTAAGGACATCACACACATCCATGCCCGAGGCAGGTTTCGAACCTGCGACCGTAGCGATCGCGCGGTTCCAGACTGTAGGGCCTAGAACCGCTCGGCCACTCCGGGCGGCAAATGTGGAGCAGTAAATAGTCTTAGGTAAAGCTAAATATTATACGACTGACGAATTTTACCAATAAATGAGAAAATGTTTTTATTGTTTCATTCACGATGCAATGTAATAGCGATAGAGTCTTCAACGCGTTCCATCCATACTGTGGTGGGTGGAAGTGGGTAACTGTGTTTGGCGGATGTCTCAATATAATACGCGACGTGGATCACTTAGTCCTCTTAGAATGAGCTATATTCTCAATGAATTTCAACTTTAAAATACTACCGAATATATTCGCCCTTTCAGTCCTCACATTATGTTAGGCAGACATATTTAGCTGCCGGTAACACCATGCGGCCAATGTTAGTTTAGTAACATTGTCTTAACGTAATAGAAATCAAATACATTTGGAAAGGAATGGAAGTTACTTTATTTCATTAGGTAGGAAAGTAATTGATGAAAACACGGTAAACTGTGAAAAGAATTATACAAATAGTAACGGAGAATAAGCGAAATGTTTATCCGAAATCACTGTACTGTACCGTTCGGTTATTCATTTGTTATTTACGAGTATTTTTGTCTTTGAGCCTATCTGGACCTTTTTCTTTGTGTCTCTATAGATCGTCGGTAAAGTATGATTGACGAGAACGCGCTGAGAGATTAAAACCTGATCTATTTGATATTATACGCCGTTATTAAAGTCTAAATTACGAAATCGTGCAAGCGTCGTATTATGTCGCACGCATTCAACAATAAACGCATTTTCACATGTACGGTAAAGTTCGTAAGTCATAGAATACAAAGCTTTTCTTAAGAGTATTTATTTCTCCATATTTCGCGGACTTTTGCTCGCTGCACTCACCCACTGCCACGCACCGCGACCAAACTTGACCAAGAGCTATGTACGACCACAACGACGAGTGGGTGGCAAGGGCAGTCATGGAGAAAAGTCTGACAACACGTACACACACAGGCCTTCTATTTACAGATAAGGATATACACTGAAGTGCCAAAGAAACTGGTATAGGCAGGCGCATTCAAATACAGAGATATGTAAACAGGCAGAATACGCCGCTGCGGTCGGCAATGCCTATATAAGACAACTGTCTGAGACAGTTGCTAGATCGGTTACTGCTGCTACGACGGCAGGTTATCAAGATTTAAGTGAGTTTGAACGTGGTGATATAGTCGACGCACGAGCGATGGGACACAGCATTTCCGAGGTAGCGACGAAGTGGGAATTTTCCCGTACGACCATTTCAAGAGCACCGTGAGTATCAGGAATCTGCTGAAATATAAAATCTCCGACATCGCTGGGGCCGGAAAGAGATCTTGTATAACGGAACCAACGACGACTGAAGAGAATCGTTCAACGCGACAGAAGGGAAACAATTCCGCAAATTGCTGCGGATTTCAATACTGGGCCATCAACAAGTGTCAGCGTGAGAACCTTTCAACAAAACATAATCGATATCGGTTTTCGGACTGAAGGCCAACTCGTGTACCCCTGATGACTGCACGACACAAAGCTTTACGCCTCGTCTGGGCCCGTCAACACCGATTTGGGCTGTTGAGGACTTGGAGCATGTCACCTGGCGGGCAAGTCTCGTTTCGAATCGTATCGAACGGATGGACGTGTACGGGTATGGAGGGGCAGCCTCTGAATCTATGGACCCTGCGTGTTAGGAGCTGGTGGAGGCTCTGTAATGGTGTGGGATGTGTGCAGTTGGAGTGTTCTGGGACCCCTGTTACGTCTGCATACGACTCTGAGAAGTGACACGCACGTATGCATCATGTCTGGTCGCCTGCATCGATTCTTGTCGACTGTGCATTCCGACGGACTTGGGCAACTCCAGCAGGACAATGCGACACCTCACACGTCCAGAATTGCTACAGAGTGGTTCCACAGCCGCTGCTCCGCTGACCACCAAACTCCCCAGACATGAACATTATTGAACATATCTGGGATGGCATTGCAACGTGCGGTACGGAAGAGATCTCCACTCCCTCGTACTCTTACGGAGTTATGGACAGTCCTGCAGTATTCGTGGTGTCAGTTCCCTCCAGCACTACTTCAGACATTAGTCGAGTCCATGCCACGTCGTTTTGCGGAACTTATGCGTGCTCGAGGGGGCCCCACACAATATTAGGCAGGTGTACGAGTTTCTCAGTCAATACATATTGCAGTGTGACAGTGTACATCCCTGTGAGAATGACCACAAACGGTTAAAAAAAAAGGCGGGCGCGGCTATGCGCACGCGTCGTGTTGTGGTATTAGGAACGCGTGCTGCAGCTCTGGCGTGTGTTTTGCGGCAGAGCTCGCGTGTGTTTTGACAGCTGAGGAGGCGTGGAGACCAAACTCCGAGGGTCGTGCGAATTCCATCATGTCATCATTAGATGGCCGCACCCTTTGAGCTTCAGTGATTCGAGAATTACTATGGTCACAGGGCAGCAGCCAGGTAAACGCATGCTCTGGCCGCGTGACTGGGAAATTCCAGCCGTTAGCGAGAAACATGTAGAGGCTAATGGCCTTGGCTGAATTGAGTGACTAGCAAAAATATTAAATTAAGACTAAATCCAATAAAATCTGAACCCCATTAGTTACTGAGAAGACGTTAACAAGTTTATAAAGACAAAAATAAGACGAGTGTATGGGTGAAAATGCGCCCTCGACTGAAAGAGAAGTTTTTTAGATATTTGATGTAAAATGTTTGCTATACAAAGGTAACTTAAAAAATTAATACCATCGACAACGCTGTATGCAAACAAAATGTCTACGGATTCGTCTCACTGAGCACTTTCAGGCTCCCATAGTACAGGGTGATTCAAAAAGAATACCACAACTTTAAAAATGTGTATTTAATGAAAGAAACATAATATAACCTTCTGTTATACATCATTACAAAGAGTATTTAAAAAGGTTTTTTTTCACTCAAAAACAAGTTCAGAGATGTTCAATATGGCCCCCTGCAGACACTCGAGCAATATCAACCCGATACTCCAACACGTTCCACAGTCTCTGTAGCATATCAGGCGTAACAGTTTGGATAGCTGCCGTTATTTCTCGTTTCAAATCATCAATGGTGGCTGGGAGAGGTCGCCGAAACACCATATCCTTAACATGCCCCCATAAGAAAAAATCGCAGGGGGTAAGATCAGGGCTTCTTGGAGGCCAGTGATGAAGTGCTCTGTCACGGGCTGCCTGGCGGCCGATCCATCGCCTCGGGTAGTTGACGTTCAGGTAGTTACGGACAGATAAGTGCCAATGTGGTGGCGCTCCATCCTGCTGAAGTATGAATTGTTGTGCTTCTTGTTCGAGCTGAGGGAACAGCCAATTCTCTAACATCTCCAGATACTGTAGTCCAGTTACAGTAGCACCTTCGAAGAAAAAGGGACCAAAAACTTTATTGGCTGAAATGGCACAAAAAACGTTCACCTTAGGCGAGTCACGTTCATACTGAGTTGTTTCCCGCGGATTCTCAGTGCCCCACGCTGAACAACTGTCGTCGATTCACTTCTGCCGTACTCAATAACACAAAAAGCTTTCTGTTGAGCGGTCGCCATCTTAGCATCAACTGATGCTGACGCCTAGTCAACAGCGCCTCAAGCGAACAAATGTACAACTAAATGAAACTTTATAGCTCCCTTAATTCGCCGACAGATAGTGCTTAGCTCTGCCTTTTGTCGTTGCAGAGTTTTAAATTCCTAAAGTTGAGGTTCAAATGGCTCTGAGCACTATGGGACTTAAACTCGGAGGTCATCAGCCTCTTAGATTTAGAACTACTTAAACCTAACTAACCTAAGGACATCACACACATCCATGCCCGAGGCAGGATTCGAACCTGCGACCGTAGCGGTCGCGCGGCTGCAGACTGTAGCGCCTAGAACCGCTCGGCCTCTTCGACCGGCTCCCATAGTAGATTTTTTTAATAAACATTACTTGCTTTGAATGACAAGCCGAAATGTGCATTCCGTGCCTAAAAACATCAGTTTCACCTCAATAATAAATAAAATATTGAAAGTAGCGGCAGCATTATTAAGTAAATGTAAATAGGGCTGTATTAATGGACTTAGTGTAGTGTTGGCAGAAGAGCCAACACTGTGTTTCTAGAGGAGGCCGAAATGCACGCGTTTAATTACACGCTGACTGGCGTGAGGTCTGGAACAGGACAATATCTTGAGAATTGCAAATAAAGTACGGAGATGATGTAATACTTAACTTTAATCCACAATTGTAGAACATCTCTCTTGATGATACATGCTTCACATAATAAATATCAATTGAATACGGCGCCTTGCTAGGTCGTAGCAAATGTAGCTGAAGGCTATGCTAACTATCGTCTCGACAAATGAGAGCGTATTTGTCAGTGAACCTTTCCTTGCAAAGTCGGCTGTACAACTGGGGCGAGTGCTAGGAAGTCTCTCTAGACCTGCCGTGTGGTGGCGCTCGGTCTGCTATCACTGACAGTGGCGACACGCGGGTCCGACGTATACTAACGGACCGCGGCCGATTTAAAGGCTACCACCTAGCAAGTGTGGTGTCTGGCGGTGACACCACACTTAGCTTTAACTGTTTACAAACCATGGAAAACAATCGCAACACCAAGATGGAGCTGGACATAAATGAAAGTTGTTAGGCGCGTTTCTACATCAGAAAGATAACTTCTGTTCAAATTTCGCACCAGTGGCGTAAGAGAGGCGCTAGTAGTGCCACTGTGACGATGCAAATCAGCTTTGTTTTAACACACGCTGTAACGGTCGTCAGTGTTAATTGCCTTTCAGATTGGACGTGGTAAGTTGCTGTTAGTGAGGAATGCCTTTAAGACGACAAAGACGCCGTTATCAATACCTCCCTGACTTTGAACGATGTCACATAATAGGGCTACTATAAGCTCCCTGTTCCTTCTGCCATACTGCAGAAAGACTTGGCAGATAGTCTGTACACGACTGTTGGCAGCGGTGGTAACGAGAACGCACGGTCGCAAGAAGATCGTGCTCTGGACGGCCGCGTGCCACTTCCGAGAAGAAGGCGTACGACTCTGGCGCAGCGGACTGCATCTGCAGCAGTAACTGGAGCAGCAGTTGTCACCGCAATAACACAACGCACCGTTACGAATCGCTTACTTCGTGTGAGACCCAACTCGCTTTGTTTGTTCATGAGACCCAGAAAATATCAGATACAGGCTCCCAGCTAGATGCCATTTTCCTTGACTTCCGGAAGGGGTTCGATACAGTTCCGCACTGTCGCCTGATAAACAAAGTAAGAGCCTACGGAATATCAGACCAGCTGTGTGGCTGGATTGAAGAGTTTTTAGCAAACAGAACACAGCATGTTGTTATCAATGGATAGACGTCTACAGACGTTAAAGTAACCTCTGGCGTGCCACAGGGGAGTGTTATGGGACCATTGCTTTTACAATATATATAAATGACCTAGTAGATAGTGTCGGAAGTTCCACGCGGCTTTTCGCGGATGATGCTGTAGTATACAGAGAAGTTTCAGAATTAGAAAATTGCAGCGTAATGCAGGAAGATCTGCAGCGGATAGGCACTTGGTGCAGGGAGTGGCAACTGACCCTTAACATAGACAAATGTAATGTATTGCGAATACATAGAAAGAAGCCGGCCGGTGTGGCCGTGCGGTTAAAGGCGCTTCAGTCTGGAACCGCGTGACCGCTACGGTCGCAGGTTCGAATCCTGCCTCGGGCATGGATGTGTGTGATGTCCTTAGGTTAGTTAGGTTTAATTAGTTCTAAGTTCTAGGCGACTGATGACCTCAGAAGTTAAGTCGCATAGTGCTCAGAGCCATTTGAACCAACATAGAAAGAAGGATCCCTTATTGTATGATTGTATGATAGCAGAACAAACACTGATACAGTTACTTCTGTAAAATATCTGGGACTGTGCGTTCGGAACGATTTGAAGTGGAATGATCATATAAAATTAATTGTTGGTAACGCGGGTACCATGTTGAGATTCATTGCGAGAGAAAATGTACTCCTTCAACAAAGGAGGTGGCTTACAAAACACTCGTTCGACCTATACTTGAGTATTGCTCATCAATGTGGGATCCGTACCAGGTCGGGTTGACTGAGGAGATAGAGAAGATCGAAAGAAGAGCGGCGTGTTTCGTGACAGGGTTATTTGGTAAGCGTGATAGCGTTACGGAGATGTTTAGCAAACTCAAGTGGCAGACTCTGCAAGAGAGGCGCTCTGCATCGCGGTGTAGCTTGCTGTCCAGGTTTCAAGAGGGTGCGTTTCTGGATGAGGTATCGAATATATTGCTTCCCCCTATTTATACCTCCCGAGGAGATCACGAACGTAAAATTAGAGAGATTCGGGCGCGCACGGAGGCTTTCCGGCAGTAGTTCTTCCCGCAAACCATACGCGACTGGAACAGGAAAGGGAGGTAATGACAGTGGCACGTAAAGTGCCCTCCGCCACACACCGTTGGGTGGCTTGCGGAGTATAAATGTAGATGTTGATGTAGATGTACTTCGAGGAGAGCTCCGAGCCACACGTCATGTAGCGTGCATTCAACCAACCCCAAGCCACCGCCATTTGCGGCTTCAGTGGTGTTAGGCGAGCGCAGGTTGGAGGTCTTTTGTGTTTGATGAAAGCTGGTTCCACCTTGGTGCCAGTGATAGCCGTCTGTTGTTAGTACGAGGCCAGCTGAGAGCATGCAACCAACTTGTTTCTGCGCTACACAAATTGGACATACACCTGGAGTTATAGTCTGTCCGTATGACAGCACGCTGACTGCAAATTTGTAAGTCAGCCTGATGGTTCGGTCTTTTGTGCTGTCATTCACGAGCAGCATTGCAGGCGGTGTTCACAACGTGTCGACATCTTGCCGCGGCCTGCTCGACCACCACATCTGTCTTCAATCGAGCACCTAAAGGTCTGACCGACCAAGTGCAACAGGCATGAAACTCCATCCCTGAAACTGGTAACCAGTGACCGTTCAATACAAGGCATGTACGATTGTATTCTTGGGTTCAACATTCCGGCGGCTACACTGCTTATTAACGTATCAGTAATTCACATTTGCAATGGCTTATCTCGGGTTTACTTTAACACGTGACCTTGCAATGTTAATCACTTAAATACGTTGCCCGGGAGACATTCCCGAAATTTCCTTACTCTACATTACTTATTTTTTGGTGTTTTTTCCATCAGTGTATTTAGTGGCAATAAAACATAGTAAAGTTGTGCTCACCTTGGCAAAATTATTATTTCTGACCAAACTATTTGACTTAGAGAGAAACCAATAAAAGCAATGGAAAACTAAGGAAATGTACATACAAACTGGTATACGATACATGTATATAATATTAAACTTATAAACTTTAAGCAGAAGTCGGAAGTGTGTGCTTAGCTCATGTCAATGCGAAGGCTCACAGCACTGTTTCAAAAATGTTCAAATGTGTGTGACATCTTATGGGACTTAACTACTACGGTTATCAGTCCTTAAGCTTACACACTACTTAACCTAAATTATCCTAAGGACAAACACACACACCCATGCCCGAGGGAGGACTCGAACCTCCGCCGGGACGAGACCAGCACTGTTTTCCGGATACATAGGGCAGTCGGCTTTGAGATCTAAGAGACACATTACGGACAAGCAGCAACAGATCGAGCCTCAAGCGTGTATAAAGACTCGTAAGTGTTGAATAGCGCACTTCTAATATTAGCGTGTATCGCTACCGAATACTCCGAAATGTTTTCAGATTGAGGACTTCGAATATTTTCCATTGGACCCACTAGTCGGAACTCTAAATCTTTATCGCGATACAGAATGAGATTTTCACTCTTCAGCGGAGGGTGCGATGATATGAAGCTTCCTGGCAGATCAAAACTGTGTGCCGGACCGAGACTCGAACTCGGGACATTTGCCTTTCGCGGGCAAGTGCTCTACCATCTGAGTTACCCAAGCGTCACGCCCCGTCCTCACAGCTTTACTTCTACCAGTATCTCGTCTCCTATCTTCCAAACTTTACAGAAGCTCTCCTGCGAACCTTGCAGAACTAGCACTCCTGAAAGAAAGGATACTGCGAAGACATGGCTTAGCCACGTCCTGGGGGATGTTTCCAGAATGAGATTTTCTCTCTGGAGCGGAGTGTGCCCTGATATGAAACTTCCTGAGTACGAGTCTCGCTCCGGCACACAGTTTTGATCTGCCAGGAAGATTTTTCGCCATTATTTTTGGGTAATCTGCACTCGGGATTAAGCCAGTTCGCAGTTGTGGAACAAACTTAAAACTTGTGTGAAACGAACTTTGATTTACTTTCCGAGACTTTTTTTTTTCGGAAGTCTGCGCGACATACAACGTGAGATATTGCTCTGCTTTGGTTTAAGCTCTTGCTTACACAGTCATTAATTCAATAATGAGCTATTATTACCTGCGATAAGTGTTACAGTGAATTAAAGAAACGCACCGTTGTCAAATCTGAAAAGCGCCGTGAGCAGTGAACATTATCCTTCAACGCAAATTCCTTCCTGTATTTATTTGAAACTTGTGTCGAGATTTTAGGGTTTATGGGACAAGTGCGTTTTGTTGGTCCCTAGACTTTAGCGTAACCAACTCTTAGAAATCCAGCCATGCATTCGGAGGCCCCATGAAGTGTATTTCTAACTTACAGTTAATAGTTCGTGAAGGTGCGCATGACGGCTCATGAGGTAAAGGTTTACAGAGTAATTTTTTGTGGGATCAATAAGATGGAAAGCAATTTGTGCTTCAAAAATGTTTTTCTCTTAAGTCGCAAGTGTAATGAGCAAATCTGATGCAGTGAATATGAATACCATTAATTTTGATTCTCGTCGTCTTTTATTTCATCGTTGTTATTACCTCCTCGATGGACATATTAGATAGATAAGGCGATAAGGTGCACCCTTTCACACTTCCCTTCTGGCTCTATTCTTCTTTCCTGATACCATTAATACCCAGTTCGATACTATGACTTTTATATCTACTCAGAGTTAACAGTCTGTTCTTCCAGTCTAGTCCTACTTTGTGCTTTGCTTTATATACATACATACACACACACACACACACACACAGATATATATATATATATATATATATATATATATATATATATATATATATATATATATATATATATATATCTCTGTGTGTGTGTGTGTGTGTGTGTGTGTGTGTATGTATGTTGTTCCAATATTGCTTCTCTCGTCACTTACTCTGTTATGGAGCCAAACTGATAATTGGCTATGTTCTTGCATTTGCCGTCTTTGGTAATGCAATAGCTCTACTATTTGTAAAGTTACTATGGTGTGATACCCCCTTCGCATCATTTGGGTGCCACCATAAATAATTTCACTTTGATGTTGTCGCCACTGTTTTATAGGAGCATTGCAGGAATGTCATCTATTATAGGTGTGAAAGGAAAGAATAACCAAAATGCAACACGATTTCCACGTATAAATACGAGTCACAGAGGAGGCAACAAAAAGACTTTCACAAAACCAACCACGAAATAAAACCAATTGAGAAATTTGTTTTCCACTAGTATTTTATTTATTTAATTATTTTACTGTTATTTAAACAGCACTTTCATTTAATTAACAATGATCGTTACTGCCTTGAAGGAGATATACACACGCACATTATATTGTGGATAACATTGAAGTGCCTAGAGCTTGCACTCTCATGTAACGTGGTAACATTCAAGAGTGTTGCTACGCCGTAGCACACATTATGACAACTTTCCCTGAAATTTCTCTACTGACATGGCCCAGCATAATAATAATTTACATGAAATTACGAAGCTCGTTAAACTTGATATCAAGCAAGAGAAACTTGTTTTGCTTACAGATAAAATTTCAATGTCACAGGCAAACAAATATTTTTGGTGGTACAAGATTACAAGATACTTAAGACAAATATCGAAAAAACGTCTCACATCTGTGTTACAGTGTTACGAACCGCTGCATTTACTTCGTTGACAGGATTCTTAAGTCCAGTACGATTTCTCGTTGGAAATCCTATAGTCCCGGGAAGTTTCTGACAGCGATTATGAACGTGGGACGAGCTGCACATCAGCTCACCGCCAACACTTCAGTTCAGCCCGTCTGGATACGTTCATGTGACACTCTCCGTTTTGTATTAACGAATTTTTCAAGGTTATGCAACGTACAACGTAATTTGACAACACTCTGGATATGAACATTGAGATACTTTAAAAAAAAAGTTTTCTACTGTCGCTTAGGTTCCCCTGCCTTTCATTCAAGTCCTCCAAAGATATATATTCTTCTCATCATGAATCTCGGCGAAGAGTTTACCTTTGAGATTGACGTAAGGTTGTTGTTGGTACGTCACTCAACCCGCAGCATGTAATACAGAAAAAAATTGAATGGTTTTCTATTTCGCACGTTCTGATGACATCACAAAATTACTCTAATCAAGGATTGCTATTCAGGATCCGAAGAACAGCAAATAGACATTGAAAACAATAAAGTCCGTGTCTTTATTTTGTGGAATAATAAGGTTACGATTACATGCTAGTCGGTTTTCTGTATGTCTCTTGTATCTATTTGTCAAGGTGGAAAAAATATAGGATGTACCAAAACAAAAAATCATCCGATTTTTTAAAAAAGCAAAACTGTTGTGTTATTTGAGATATGTGCGTGAACAACGTGGTGTTGGAAAGAGCAAACTTTCAAGTTTTACACGGTTCCCGCTAGGTAGCAGCAGTGTGCGCCCACTTCAGTTTTAGTAAAAATGGTGTCGGGACAACAGGAAGCGTTTTGTGTTCTACGTTGTGCCCAGTGCGGGTCAGAAATAATTGTTCAGTGTGACTTTTGTATTAGACATGACGTGGATCCACCTACATGCATTAGACGATGGCATGAACAGTTCCGAGAAACAGGTTGTTTGTGAAAAGGCAAATCGCCGGGCCGTCCCCGAGAGGCTGGCACAGACGTCGAACAAATCCGCCATAGTTTCACGAGAAGTCCGCAGAAGTCCGCTCGCCATGCAGCTCGACATCTCAACATGGTCCCGATGTCCGTCTAGCGTGTGTTGCGTCGACGTTTACACGTGAAACATAGCAAAATTCAGCTATTGCATGTTCTTCGTGAAGGATACAAACAACAATGTGTTGAGCTCTGCAATTTCGTTCTTGCCAATATGGAGGATGACAGTTTTCTTGCCGGCCGGAGTGGCCGTGCGGTTCTAGGCGCTACAGTCGCGAGGTTCCAGACTGAAGGGCCTAGAACCGCACGGCCACCGCGGCCGGCCCCAAGCGCTACAGTCTGGAGCCGAGAGACCGCTACGGTCGCAGGTTCGAATCCTGCCTCGGGCATGGATGTGTGTGATGTTCAAAATGGTTCAAATGGCTCTGAGCACTATGCGACTTGACTTCTGAGGTCATCAGTCGCCTAGAACTTAGAACTACTTAAACCTAACTAACCTAAGGACATCACACACATCGAGGCCCTAGGCAGGATTCGAACCTGCGACCGTAGCGGTCGCTCGGTTCCAGACTGTAGCGCCTAGAACCGCACGGCCACTCCGGCCGGCAAAACATGTGTGTGATGTCCTTAGGTTAGTTAGGGTTAATTAGTTCTAACTTCTAGGTGACTGATGACCTCAGAAGTTAAGTCGCATAGTGCTCAGAGCCATTTGAACAGTTTTCCTCCACGCTTAGTGTTTAGTGACGAGGCAACATCGCATTTAAATGGAAAGGTGAACCGTCATAATGTGAGAATTTGGGGTACGGAACAACCACATGAAGTTGTACAACCTCAGAGGGACTCTCCAAAATTTAATGTGTTTTGTGCAGTTTCACGGGAGAGGGTGTATAGTCCATATTTCTTTGCCGAGTGCACATACCTCGATGTGCTTGAGAACTTCTTTTCCCACAATTGGAGACTGGTTAGAACGACTTCATTTACCGCCAGTGTGGCGGTGCTTCCAGGCATCCGGAAGTGCGGGAAATTTTAAATCAATGGATTACTGATCGATAGGTCGATGATTCAGCCTTACACTGCTGGCCTCCAAGGTCACCGGGCCTGACTGTATGTGATTATTTCTTGTGGGGGTAAGACTCTATGTGCCTACGTTACCAACAACAATGAATGAACTGAGACAGCGGATAACATCAGCCGTGGAAGCTGTAACTCAAGATACGATCGCTGCAGTGTGGGAACAACTTGAGTATCGCATTGACATATGACGCTCATCTCAAGGGGGTCATACTGAACACCTACGAAAAGTTGTGAAAAAAACTTTTTGAGTTTCCCGTTCTTCAAAACACAAAATTCATTGTACATGACCGGTCGAAGTGGCCGTGCGGTTAAAGGCGCTGCAGTCTGGAACCGCAATACCACTACGGTCGCAGGTTCGAATCCTGCCTCGGGCATGGATGTTTGTGATGTCCTTAGGTCAGTTAGGTTTAACTAGTTCTAAGTTCTAGGGGACTAATGACCTCAGCAGTTGAGTCCCATAGTGCTCAGAGCCATTTGAACCATTGTACATGTTTATTAGTTTCAGAAATAATAGACGTACCACATAGGATGATGAATGATTCTTTTTGATATACCCTGTACTTCGTGTCCGAAGTCAGTTTCCATAAAATTCATTTGGGTTTTAGACTGCGTATATGAAAGTTACAGATGTTTCAACTCTCTGAATAGAATAGCTAATAAAGCCCGCTCAAACTACATTACAACGTCGATACCCTCATACTTCATATCGTATGATATTAATATCGTCAGACGTTTCGCAACTATCAAAGGAGTTCAAAAAATGGTTCAAATGGCTCTGAGCACTATGGGACCTAACATCTGAGGTCATCAGTCCCCTAGAGCTTAGAACTACTTAAACCTAACTAGCCTAAGGACATCACACAAATCCATGCCCGAGGCAGGATTCGAACCTGCGATCGTAGCGGTCGCGCGGCTACAGACTGAAGCGCCTAGAACCGCTCGGCCACACCGGCCGGCATGGCTGTGACGTATTTTATTATTTTACCAGGTAGTAACGTATATCAACTGTTTTGCAACTGCTAGGAATTACGCTTATCCTAGTGGTTGCTGGTCATTGACATACAAATTCACCATCTCTAACTATAAAAGATTGTTGCGCGTCGGGGTAGACATCATTTGGTCTATTATAAGATTTCTGCATTCGAGAGAACTGGGAAAAATTCCAGAAGCTAATTCTACCTGATTTCAACCAGTTGCTCGCCTACACGGAACAAGACAGTTGGTCGGGGCAGGTTGCTAGCTCGGATAAATCATGTCCGAGCAAGACATAGTCCGCCTACCGACCAGCTAATTTGGATTTCCCAGTCGACTGAATTTGCACATGTTTATTACGTCCTGCTCTCCCAGAACTGTTTTCCCTGCTTGATTTATTTACGGATCAGTTGAAAGTCAAGTAATAACACGCACGTATTTACATAAAGCGTATACATGCAGTATACACTGCTGAAAGGTAACTTCATATTCTTACACCTCCGTTCCTGTCCTTCCGCTCCTCCCCCCCCCCCCCCCCCCCTCGCTCCCTCACCTACTCCCCCTTACCAATCTCCAGCTACAGATCAGCTTAGTATCTACACAAGATGTTTCACAATACTTGTTACAGGGTTGTAGGGGCTGTAGGCGGAAATAGGTAAAGTGTTGATAAGGAATCCAATCCAGAAATGTATAATAAGTTTGAAGATTGAATCACTCAAATCTCCCATTTCACGGTACGCACATAGTGGAGACAATGAATTTGAATTCAAACTACTACGACGGTGACACTTCCTGGCAGATTAAAACCGTGTGCTGGCTGGGACTCGAACCTGGGACCTTTGCCTATCACAATCAAGTGTCTACGAACTGAACTACCCTACCACAACTCACAACCCGCCCTCCGCCAGTGCCTCGTATCCCTCCTTCCAAACTACACAGAAGTTGTCCTGCGAAACGTGCGCGACTAGCTTTCGTGGGAACAGGAAATTGCGGAGGCAGAGGTCCCAGGTGCAGTATCGGCCGCCATCCGGTCGGCCGCACTTCAAAACACTCGCGCCACCAGAAACGCCGCCGCTTTTTCTACAGCCACCACCGCCCCCTTGACGGTGCTGCCACGAACGCTTAGGCTGGTGCTAAAGATATGCAGGCATCCCCTCTCAGGACGCATAGAGTCCATTTTGTGTGTTTGCCACTTCATAACATTCACGGACTTCCACAGCGGTCAGGGCTCGTGATCTGTGGAACAGGAATCGTACTGAAGACTGATTAAATTATAAACCTTTGCATCTGTATATGTTTCCAAATTCAAATCTACTTTTAGCAACGCACGCCGCAACTGCACCAAACGAAAGTTATGCATTACTTTTACTACTTGGTGTTAGATGCAGAAAAAGTTAGTATCTGAATTCTCCGTCCACGAACCACATCTGTTCCTCGCTCCAGTATCCATTAGAGAACCACAGAGCTGGCAAAGGAAGTTGCAACACAAGGTTTGAGTCCCACGCCTGCACACGGTTTTAGTCTACACTTTTCACTGCAGAGTGAAAATTCATTCTACTACAACATTGTTTGTAGAACGTGCTTCACATTCATACATTGTAAATATGACTATAAACTGACATTTTCTTAATGATGCTAACACTACAATGACAAAGCTATTTACCTGTTGTCTTGATTTAGACACCCACGTTTCTATCGCGACCTGAGGATGACCCTTTAAGAGGTTGAAAGTAGTAATCACTGTTCACTATGTTATAATTTTGGACAAATATTAGTTTTTAATAAAATCTAAAACATTCAAGTTCACAGATCGCGGTCTCTATTTTGTGTCAGGTAATTATGTTGAGGAATTAAAATTTATAATATAAGTCAAGAAGTTTATTCATTTGCTGAAGTAATGTAGTAGAAAGAAAAAAGTTTAAAATAAAAAAAAATAAAACGTGAAAATAAAATAAAGGAAAGTCCTAAGGTTGGATAAAACGTGAAAGGGTGCTCCTGTTACAAAACAACCTAGCCTCTCGCACTGTTGCAGCTTGCAATTTTGAGTCAGAAAACCCATGACAAAAACAGTTATGTTCGGAAACACCACGTTGACATCACGGGTCACAAAGCCCACGGTCAGAAAGCCCATGACACTCTGTCGACAGATATTGGAGAACAGTAGTAGTAGTAGTAGTAGTAGTAGTAGCTTTATTCATCCGTAGATCTCTTTTTACAAGGATATAAGACATGTCAAAGTATTTACAAGTTTAGATCAATTCAAAATAAGCTAATTCGTATAGACATTTGTTTACTAATTAGAGACGATCATTATATGTATTCCTGGTATTCAATACTTTTTTTACAAATAACTTATTACATGACGTAATGCCACACTTTTCACTCATATCTCACTATCAGTCACTGCACACACTATACACTCGTTGTTTCATAACACTTAATTCATTACACACACAAATACACACACACACACACACACACACACACACACACACACACACACACACACACACACACACATATATATATATATATATATATATATATATATATATATATATATAATCTCTGGGCCATTATCTGCACCGCAAATACCCATTTGCTATCCTGAAAAATTAAGTAGGCATCCCTCTGTAATGAGTGAGATGTTGAGATCAGAAAGAGGAAGAGGTGTTGGTATTGTGCTAGGCATAGCTTGGGGGTAAGTATTTCTAGAAAAGAAAAAAAGAATGGAAAAAGAACATAAAGTGAAGGTGTTACGTGGAATGTTGGATGTTTTATAATCATCATTATTATTATTTGTTTGTATAACATTTTTATCAAACCCCTACTCTGTCTTATCTAAGTAATCCTTCAATGTATAAAATGTACTGCATAACAGGTACTTTTTAGCTGCCTTTTTAAATAAATGTGTTTTTGTAGTTTCTTTAATCTCTTTTGGTAATTTATTTTACAGTTTCATTCCAAGATAGAAAAATGTTGTTTTGAGTTTTATATTTATTTTTTCTTGGTAAATATAAGTTGAGTAGACCTCTTTTTGCATGGTCATGGACAGAGCTATTTGTGCAGTAATTATCAATGTTATTTTTGATGTGTTGGTAAATGTATTCTCATGGAGCAGTTAAAATCCCCAGTGTTTTGAACAGATCTTTACAATGAACTCGACTAGCATTTTTGGTTATTGGCTCTTTTCTGGAATTTGAAAACTGTGTTCATATTTTGTGCGTTTCTTCCCCAAAAAAGAATGCCATAGCTAAGAAATGAGTGTACATATGGATAATATGCGACTAAAAGACACTGCATGTTACACACTGATGAAAGGATTCTAAGGGCATAACACGCTGATGGCACTCTGTTTGCCAGTAGCTTTGTGTGCACACCACTTCAACTGAGAATTAATATTCATTCCTAGAAATTTTGCATTTGATACACAGTCTATAGAGGTGCCATCTACATCTAATTTAACATTGTCATTTTTTCTCTTCAAACAGAAATTCATAGCATTAGTTTTCTTTATGTCCAATGTCACTTTATTGCTTATTGACCAATCATAAACTTTTTTGAGAGTTTCATTTGTTTTCTCAGCAAACAGTTATCTTGTTTTCTCAGTGACTATAATATTGCTGTCATCAGCGAAGAGTATTTTTTCACAATACCACTACTGGGAAAGTCATTGATGTATATCAGGAACAGTATTGGTCGTAATAGGCTACCTTGCGGAAGCCCTACATTAACGTATTTTGATTCTGATAAGTGTTTTACTAAATGTTTAGATCTATTTTAAGTAAGTGTTATCTCTACTCTTTGTACCCTATCTGTGAGGAAAGTCACGCGGCCAATGTGCTGAACGCACCCCGACTATCAAAACTCTACCATCTGGTGAGCAAGACGTACGAGACAGGCGAAATACCCTCAGACTTCAAGAAGAATATAATAATTCCAATCCCAAAGAAAGCAGGTGTTGACACATGTGAAAATTACCGAACTATCAGTTTAATAAGTCACAGCTGCAAAATACTAACACGAATTATTTACAGACGAATGGAAAAACCGGTAGAAGCCGACCTCGGGGAAGATCAGTTTGGATTCCGTAGAAATGTTGGAACACGTGAGGCAATACTGACCTTACGACTTATCTTAGAAGAAAGATTAAGGAAAGGCAAACCTACGTTTCTAGCATTTGTAGACTTAGAGAAAGCTTTTGACAATGTTGACTGGAATACTCTCTTTCAAATTCTAAAGGGGGCAGGGTTAAAATACAGGGAGCGAAAGGTTATTTACAATTTGTACAGAAACCAGATGGCAGTTATAAGAGTCGAGGGGCATGAAAGGGAAGCAGTGGTTGGGAAGGGAGTGAGACAGGGTTTTAGCCTCTCCCCGATGTTATTTAAGCTGTATATTGAGCAAACAGTAAAGGAAACAAAAGAAAAGTTCGGAGTAGGCATTAAAATCTATGGAGAAGAAGTAAAAACTTTGAGATTCGCCGATGGCATTGTAATTCTGTCAGAGGCAGCAAAGGACTTGGAAGAGCAGTTGAACGGAATGGACAGTGACTTGAAAGGAGGATATAAGATGAACATCAACAAAAGCAAAACGAGGATAATGGAATGTAGTCGAATTAAGTCGGGTGATGATGAGGGAATTAGATTAGAAAATGAGACACTTAAAGTAGTAAAGGAGTTTTGCTATTTGGGGAGCAAAATAACTAATGATGGTCGAAGTAGAGAGGATATAAAATGTAGACTGGCAATGGCTAGGAAAGCGTTTCTGAAGAAGAGAAATTTGTTAACATCGAGTATAGATTTAAGTGTCAGGAAGTCGTTTCTGAAAGTATTTGTGTGGAGTGTAGCCATCCATGTATGGAAGTGAAACATGGACAATAAATAGTTTAGACAAGAAGAGAATAGAAGCTTTCGAAATGTGGTGCTACAGAAGAATGTTGAAGATTAGGTGGACAGATCACATAACTAATGAGGGGGTATTGAATAGGATTGGGGAGGAGAGAAGTTTGTGGCACAACTTGACCAGAAGAAGGGATCGGTTGGTAGGACATGTTCTGACGCATCAAGGGATCACAAATTTAGCATTGGAGGGCAGCGTGTAGGGTAAAAATGGTAGAGGGAGGCCAAGAGATGAATACACTAAGCAGATTCAGAAGGATGTAGGTTGCAATAAGTACTGGGAGATGAAGAAGCTTGTACAGGATAGATTAGCATGGAGAGCTGCATCAAACCAGTCTCAGGACTGAAGACAACAACAACAACAGTTGCAATCTCACTCTGTCAACGGTACATCAGTCCTAACACACAGACTGGTAGATGATTCAGGTGAATACCATTATTAAGTGTTGCTTCTTCGTTTTTCCAGTTTAAGGGTGTGGAAACTTCCATTAGGACTGCTGACAGCAGTTCTGGAACTTGACTGACAGGTACCTCTTTCAATTCTGAATTTCTCATTACTTATGTGTTCTTAAAATACTGACGTATTTGGGATCAATATCTTGTTTCTCAAGTTGGTAGCATAGGTTTCGATGGAACTGAATCGAAAGTTTTCTGATTGTGTGAATCTTACGCAAAGTATTGGTTCGTACTCAGAGCATCACTCGAGAACAATAATGATAATAATAATAATAATAATAATAATTTCGCGCCTCACACTGGCCTGGTGCAAGTCTTTCCCTAAACTACCTCAGTCATCCAACAAGCGTCCGCGGCTCGTGGTCTTGCGGTAGCGTTCTCGCTTCCCGCGCACGGGGTCCCGGGCTCGATTCCCGGCGGGGTCAGGGATTTTCTCTGCCTCGAGATGACTGGGTGTTGTGTGTCTTTCAACATCATTTCATCCTCATTCACTCGCAAGTCGTCGTAGTGGCGTTAAAGAACTTGAGGAGTGGCGGCCGAACCGCCCCGCGATGGGTCTCCCCCCAAAAGGCGAAAAATGACATACAGTTTAACGTGGAATTCGAAGCAGTCGTCGTGTCTGGCGACTCCTCATATGGTTGAGAAGGCCAGGTTAAAACGCAAACAAAAAAATCCAATTTTCGACCGGAATTAGATTCCTAGACCTCTTGGTTTCCAGTCACGTACTTTGTCGTTTTTTTCCATTTTGGTCGTTGTTATATTTGACATTCGGTCTGCGCGAACGTCACATGACTCCTGTTAAAGTTGATCGTTGAGTGCTTCACTCAGTTTTTTTCTTATTACAGAGATCAACCAGTCCTCTGACCGAACACGCTGAACTACCGTGCCTGCAACTGGCACGTCAAGCGTCGTGTGGTGCAGCGGCCTGCTGCAAGTCTTTCAGTCGGACGCCACTTTGACGATTTGCGTGAATTATTATTATTGAGATTCATCAACTTCTGAGGCCAGCTTGTTCTGTCGGTTGACTGTGCCGTATATGTGTAACTGATAATGCCTCTGGCGAATAGCTTGTATATTAGCAGAGAAAGCAGACATATCTATAGTGTTTTTTTGTGTTATATCTCTCCTTTCTTTTTCACGTAGAATCATTCTACACTTCTCTGCAAAACTTAAGTAAGAGATGGATAAACTAACTTAACATATTAACTTCGGCAGTGGAAATGAATGACGGTGCGAGACCACGTTGCCTGAGGTCTCCCAGTCGTGCAAAGAAAGCTGGAAATGTTTTGATGAGGTCAGTCCTGGGGCTGGTCCCGCAACACGAGGCAACTGAAAGAACGGAAAATGACAGTAAGCAGTTATGGTGTATTGTGGTGGCCCGGAGACCACGTATGATAACTTCACAAGAGGAAAAAATCATCGGGAAACCAGAAGGAGGACGAAATGTGAAGACTGTAGCACCGGAGTTTGGTATTACTCACAACAGTGTGTGACCTTCCCGTATAAAATACAAATGATAATTTTTTTATCTTAACTCAAGAACACTGATAAATTTTGACGTAAGCAGCTCTACGCCATGGTCCTGTGGAATCAATCTGAATCTGTTCGTGAGAAATAAACTGAAAAATATATGACGGTAGTATCTGTTCCCGAAAGAACAGTTACTGTAGATGACCATGCAGCTTTGCTAGAAGTGAATTGATAATTAAATGGACATCCTAGCTACAAACAGGCGTTGATGTACTTCATTGGTTAAAATATGGCTTCCCGGCCATTGAACTTCTTGTGCAAACGCACACGCTATACCCAAACTCGTACGGGACTTGGTAGATTAATCTGCCACGAGTAATGAGTATGATGGGCAAACATCTATTAGGCGCACTACGAATGTAGTGGTGTGGACATGTTGGGGATGTAGGTCTCACGGGGAGTGTGCAAGGGATAAGTCCCTGCAGGCGCACTATCCTCTGTGCCCTCGGTGGCTCAGAAGGATGGAGCGTCTGCCATATATGTATGAGACCCCGGATTAGAGTCCCGGTCGGGGCACACATTTTCAACATGTCCGCAATGAAGTACATCAACGCCTGTTTGCAACTACGGTGTCCATTTAATTATCATTTAAACTGAAAAATTCTTACCTCATGATGGTGTCGCCGGATAACGCTGTCTATATATCTGCTCGTAAATGGCAGAGCTTAGTGCAATGCTAGCCTATCTGCTAATACTGGATAACATTTGTCGGAGATCTGAATTATTAGAAAAACTGACTTTGCTTACTGACGCAGCAGCACAGATGGTCGTCTGATTACTAAAGAACACATGACTTTGATCTGAGAAAATTTCTGAAATATTTAAGCTTAAATAAATGACTGGGTCGGCACTAGCAATGACTTAAGGCAAAATTATTCCCTCTTTTTTGTTGACTGGTAAAAACTATATTGTGAAACTCTTTCACATTATTGATAAAGATCTGCAGTCCATAGATCTGCAGTCCATTATATGAAAAATTGAATATTACAAATCTGGATCAACTGGTGCTGACGAATCACAAAAAGATTGAAACAAATCCATATTAACATCTCAGTCAAGTGACTTAACTACGCCCATGACTATAAAAACAACAAAATTTACAACACGTGGCTATGAACTGCTCTGTACCAGCGACAGACTAAACTGCACTGTAGCAGCGATCGACTGCAACTACTGCCGAGAGTGCTCTGACCTGCGACTCCATTGCAGCAAAGATATTTTCTATCGCAGGCAGCGCGTGAGCAATCCATCGAAATTACGTTTGCTCCAGCAGAGTGGTGAACCCCTTACAAGTGTTTCTCTTGCAAGGGGAGCATTCCCAACCACGGCCACTGCTGCCGGAAGCAGAGGGTGTGGTTTAGTACGGTCAGCTACAGCAGAGGGGCACCGCTACATTGTGCAACAGGCAAGAAGGGATCCCCGCCGAACTGCGGGTGCAATTGCAACCACATTTAACAGGGCTACAAGGCACGCAATCTCACGCCCCAAAGGCACGGCGACTGCATGGGGGTGACCTATTTATCCGACGGCCAGTACGCTGCGTTCCGTTGACATAAGAACATCGGCTGCATCGTTTGCCATGGTGCCAAGATGATGGGGACTGAACAGAGGGGTGGGGGTGGCGGGGATGGGGGGAGTGGGGTCACGTGCTCTTCTAGGCTGAGAACAGATCCAGTCTGACATAGTGACCCTGGTCGTAGCATCATATGGCGAGATGTGGAAACATCTAATGCACCCAGGAACAATCACAATCGTTTTGGTGGTCCAAGTGTTATGGTCTTGGGAGGTATAATATTGCGTTGGAGTTCTGACCTCCAGTTCTTTGAGCACCGTACACACACCGGTCAAAGTTACTGTGAGAGTGTGCTTCTTCCTCATCCACGCCTTTTCGGTGATTCATTCGGATCTGAATTGATCACTTCATGACCGCATCGAACAGCTCAGGTGGAGGAGGTCTTGGAGCAGAGATGTTGGGGAATGAGCCGGCCTGTCGATGATGTGTGGGATGCGTTTGGGAGATGTAATACAGGAAGTCAGAGTGCACCAACTACGATCCAGCAGTTTTCAACCTCGGTGGCCAAGGAATGGAACGTCCTGCCGCAAGAATTCTTTACCACCATTATGGTCGGCATGGGAACACTTTGCAGAGCATGTATTGCCGTCCTTGGCGGTCACACCCACCACTAAGAACCATGTATTGCCTTTTGTGGTGTGCATGGGACCATGACAAGTCGCGGGGACATCAGTGTAATTATTATTTTTCAACAAAAGTGTCATTTCTGTTTGTTTCATTGTAAATTTATATATTTCTAATATCGACAGAATGGGGCGACCTGTTGTATAATGAACTCTGGAAAAACTCAAAAGTTCCAAGTATTTATTTATATGACAAGTTTCGGTAAGACTATATTATCATCTGCAATTTTGTCATATGATGACACGATGGAGACCGTGGCTGTTGTTTGAAGACAAATGTTAATGGTGTTAGGACAGCAACCAGCCTCAAATTTACTTTGAGTTCCTTTATTCAAAGGAAACCGTTACCGGTTTCGAATCGTTGTGCAGTGGAAATGCATTTACATCGGTTGGACGAATGTTATGAAAACGAACACTCGAAACCGACGTTTCACGTAAGTCACATGCAACGAAAATCTGTAACGCAACCACCTGTGTGTGGCGTGTTTATAATTATGTTTTATTTATATTTTAGGACAATTAATCTATGAAAACACACCAAATGTCATACAGAAAGCGTGTAAACCGCCTGATGATGAATCACAACGATTCGAAACCGGTAACGGTTTCCTTTGAATAAAGGAACTCAAAGTAAATTTGTGGCTGGTTGCTGTCCTAACACCATCAACATTTATATTGTCATCTTCGAATCTTCAAATTTACAATTCATAAAATTCCGCCATTTGAGTTTCTTTCGTATTATCTCATAAATGTGTGTGTAAGGATCGTGGAATACACTGGATATACAAAACATAGTAAGATTAATGCACCGACTGCTAGTGTCGATGTTCATAATACAACTGAATACATACTGCCTGTATTCTGCATTCAGTTGTGTCAGGAGCATGACCATTGGCATTCGGTGCATTAATGTTAGATATATTTTGTATGTTGAGTTATTTTAATTATGATACGTCGATAATCAATCTGTTCCACGATCCTTACGCACACACATTTATGATATAACACGAAACAAAGTGTAGATGGTATGAATTGTAAATTTGAAGATCCGAAGATAGTAATACAGTCTTACCTAAACTGGTCATGTAAATAAATACTTTACTAGCGATCTTGGCAGTTTGGAGTGTTTCCGGAGTTCACATCATATTTCATTCAAAAAAATGGTTCAAATGGATCTGAGCACTATGGGACTTAACTTCTGAGGTCATCAGTCCCTTAGAACTTAGAACTACTTAAACCTAACTAGCCTAAGGACATCACATACATCTACGCCCGAGGCAGGATTCGAACCTGCGACCGTAGCGGTCGCGCGGTTCCAGACTGTAGCGCCTAGAACCGCTGGGCCACTCCGTCCGGCCTATTTCATTCAGATACCTTTGCACTCCACTAAAGCAGTTTTTTCTATATATGGTCCAAGTTTCATTGAGCTACGCTACTTGGCAGTGACACATCATACGAAAGTTGTTTTCGTCTTAACTTTTGCATATCACTGCAGTGTTGTTCTATATCTGAGGCATTGTACTTCTGTATTACTGACAACTGTAAACTGATTTCCTAGAAACAGTTGTTTCCTAGTGAGTGTATTTCACTCCTGTGGTTTATTGGCTCACATGGTAACTCATTACTCCCCCTCCTCCGCAACCCCCTCCCTCTTTTCGTGTATTTTGCAGCTCGTCCGTACGAATGCCGAGTTTCAATGTAAGCGTCTATACTTACTCCGAAGTAACATAGCTGTGGTAATCGCAGCAGGAAGAATATAAACTAATAACAATGCGGCACCTAAATGAGTTAAATAAGTAGATATAAGAAGCAATAAAACTAACCCGTGACAGAACCTGTTACGAAACTAAGTTGAGGAAGAAGCTTATAGAGGTATCAATATGTAAAACAGTGCCTACAAATATATTCAGGTGTATTAAATAACAGGGTAAACATTATTAAAGAAGTGTTACTTCTAGAACGCTCAATAGGAGAAAGGTCATATAGCGACGACATTTTTACTGTGCGACAAAAGATACAGAAGAGAATTTAATTTACCACCGTACATGGCTTTCATATATTTTGTAAAAGCACTTCACAGAGAGGACAGAGGGAACTGCGGGAAAGTATGTGACAACGTGGCTACTCCAATCAGTTAATAAGCTGCCTCAATAGTCAGTACAATGGAACTTATACTTGGCATCCCCAATTACAAAGGGAAAAAGATTTTAACGAATCAGTTTAGTTTATAAGATAAGGATATGCCTTATTGCCTTCCAATTTTAATACGAAGGCTTCCGAATTTTTTATCTGTTCCCAATATCGGTTGAGATTTTACATGTTATGTGTATTACTCGGTCAATGCAAGGTCGAACCGTCTGGCAATAGAGAGCTCCTGACTGTAGCGTGTAACGTGCCAGAGTGTAACTTAACTGTGTCGGTGCGTGAGAGACTCTCAGAAAACTGAAAGCACGAATTCAAAGAATTCGTCCACGCATGGCGCACTCTCTTCTTCAGCATGACAACGCCAGAGCTCACACGCGCACTGCGACATCTGCAACTTTACAGCGCCTTGGGTTCGCTTTCATCGATCATCCTCTGTACAGTCCCGACTTGGCCCCATCTTATCTACATCTGTTCCCAGAACTTAAAGAACACGTCAGATGACTTGACAGTGGGGCAGCGGTGCAGGCAGAGGTAAGGTTGTGGCTCCGTCAACGAAGTCAAACATTCTACAGTAAAGGTATCAACGAATTGGTCTCTCGTTGGGATAAATGTGTTCGGTGCTAGGGTGACTATGTTGAGAAATAAACATGTGGGCACGAGGAATAAAGATGTACAATGTTAATAAAGTTCGTTTTATCTACATCTACATGGTTACTCTGCAATTCACACTTAAGTGCTTGGCAGAGGGGTCATCGAACCATTTTCATACTACTTCTCTACCATTCCACTCTCGAATGGCGCATTGGGAAAAGGAACACCTAAATATTTTCGTTCGAGCTCTGATTTCTCTTATTTTATTATGATGATCATTTCTTCCTACGTAGGTGCGTGTCAACAAAATATTTTCGTGTTCGGAAGAGAAAATTGGTGATTGAAATTCCGTAAATAGACCTCGCAGCGAGGCAAACCGCCTTTGTTTCAGTGACTGCCACCCAACTCGCGTATCATATCAGTGAGACTCTCGCCCCTATTGCGCGATAACACGAAATGAGCTGCCCTTCTTTGTGCATTTTCGATGTCCTCCGTCAATTCTACCTGGTAAGAATCCCACACCGCGCAGCAATATTCCAGCAGAGGACGGACAAGTGTAATGTAGGCTGTCTCTTTAGTGGGTTTGTCGCATCTTCTAAGTGTTCTGACAACAAAGCGCACTGTTTGTTTCGCCTCCGCCACAATATTATCTATATGGTCTTTCGAATTTAAGTTTCTCGTAATTGTAATTCCTAAGTATATAGTCGAATTGACAGCACTTAGATTTGCGCGATTTATAGTATACCCAAAATTTATCGGATTTCCTTTAGTACCCATGTGGATGACCTCGCACTTTTCTTTGTTTAGTGCCAATAGCCACAGAAATTCTCTCTAGATCATTTTGCAGCCAGCTGCAGGTGGTAGCACATGTCGGCACTAATGACGTGTGTCGCTTTGGATCTGAGGAAATTCTCTCTGGATTCCAGCGGCTATCTGATTTGGTGAAGGCTGCCGGTCTTGCTTACGAGATGAAGGCAGAGCTCACCATCTGCAGCATCGTTGACAGAACCGACTGCGGACCTTTGGTGCAGAGCCGGGTGGAGGGTCTGAAACAGAGGCTCAGACGGTTTTGCGACCGTGTTGGCTGCAGATTCCTTGACTTGCGCCATAGGGTGGTGGGGTTTCGGGTTCCGCTGAATAGGTCAGGAGTTCACTACACTCAGCTGGCGGCTACACGGGTAGCGGAGGCTGTGTGGCGTGGACTGAGCCGTTTTTTAGGTTAGAAGGCCTCGGGAAAGTACGGGGTGGGCTGCAATCTCAAAGAGTGCATGGAAAATACAGGACGTGCTTGGATCAAGGAACAGTCGGAATTGTAGATTGTTGTAGTTATGCTGGGAAAGTCCCTGAGCTTCAAGCGCTAATAGAAAGCACAGAAGCTGAAATCGTTATAGGTACAGGAAGCTGGCTAAAGCCTGAAATAAGTTCTGCAGAAATTTTTACGAAGTCTCGGACGGTGTTCAGGAAAGATAGATTAGGCAGAATTGGTGGTGAGTGTTAGTGTCTGTCAGTAGTGGTTTATCTTGTAGTGAAGTCGAAGTAGATACTCCGTGCGAATTGGTATGGGTGGAGGTTATACTTAACAGACGAACTAAGTTAATAATTGGCTCCTTCTACCGACCCCCAGACTCCGATGATATAATTGCTGAACAGTTCAGAGAAAATTTGAGTCTCGTAACAAATAAATATCCCACTCATACGGTTATGGTTGGTGGGGACTTCAACCTTCCCTCGATATGTTGGCAAAAATACTTGTTCAAAACCGGTGGTAGGCAGAAAACATCTTCCGAGATTGTCCTAAATGCTTTCTCTGAAAATTATTTCGAGCAGTTAGTCCACGAACCCACGCGAATTGTAAATGGTTGCGAAGACACACTTGACCTCTTAGCCACAAACAATCCAGAGCTAATAGAGAGCATCATGACTGATACAGGGATTAGTGATCACAAGGTCGTTGTAGCTAGGCTCAATACCGTTTCTTCCAAATCCAGCAGAAACAAAGGCAAAATAATTTTATTTAAAAAAGCGAATAAAGTATCACTAGAAGCCTTCCTAAGAGACAATCTCCATTCCATCCGAACTGACTATGCAAATGTAGACGAGATGTGGCTCAAATTCAAAGATAGTAGCAACAGCAATTGAGAGATTCATACCTCATAAATTGGTAAGAGATGGAACTGATCCCCCATGGTACACAAAACAGGTCCGAACGCTGTTACAGAGGCAACGGAAAAAGCATGCGAAGTTCAGAAGAACGTGAAATCCCGAAGATTGGCTAATATTTACAGACGCGCGAAATTTGGCACGGATTCAATGCGAGATGCCTTTAATAGGTTCCACAACGAAACATTGTCTCGAAATTTGGTAGAAAATCCGAAGAAATTCTGGTAGTATGTAAAGTACGCAAGCGGCAAGACGCAGTCAATACCTTCGCCGCGCAGTGCCGATGGTACTGTTACCGACGACCGTGCCGCTAAAGCGGAGTTATTGAACGCAGTTTTCCGAAATTCCTTCACCAGGGAAGACGAATGGAATATTTCAGAATTTGAAACACGAACAGTTGCTAGCATGAGTTTCTTAGAATTAGATACCTTAGGGGTTGCGAAGCAACTCAAATCGCTTGATACGGGCAAGTCTTCAGGTCCAGATTGTATACCGATTAGGTTCCTTTCAGATTACGCTGATACAATAGCTCCCTACTTAGCAATCATATACAACCGCTCGCTCACCGATAGATCTGTACCTACAGATTGGAAAATTGCGCAGGTCGCACCAGTGTTTAAGAAGGGTAGTAGGAGTAATCTATCGAACTACAGACCTATATCATTGACGTCGGTTTGCAGTAGGGTTTTGGAGCATATACTGTATTCAAACATTATGAATCACCACGAAGGGAACGATCTATTGATACGTAATCAGAATGGTTTCAGAAAACATCGTTCTTGTGCAACGCAGCTAGCTCTTTATTCGCACGAAGTAATGGCCACTATCGACAGGGGATGTCAAGTTGATTCCGTATTTCTAGATTTCCGGAAAGCTTTTGACACCGTTCCTCAAGCGCCTTGTAATCAAGCTGCGGGCCTATGGGGTATCGTCTCAGTTGTGCGACTGGATTCGTGATTTCCTGTCTGGAAGGTCGCAGTTCATAGTAATAGACGGCAAATCATCGAGTAAAACTGAAGTGATATCAGGTGTTCCCCAGGGAAGCGTTCTGGGACCTCTGCTGTTCATGATCTATATAAATGGCCTGGGTGACAATCTGGGCAGCTCTCCTAGGTTGTTCACAGATGATGCTGTAATTTACCGTCTAGTAAGGTCATCCAAAGACCAGTATCAGTTGCAAAGCGATTTAGAAAAGATTGCTGTATGGTGTGGCAGGTGGCAGTTGACGCTAAATAACGAAAAGTGTGACGTGATTCGCATGAGTTCCAAAATAAATCCGTTGGAATTCGATTACTCGATAAATAGTACAATTCTCAAGGCTGTCAATTCAACTAAGTACCTGGGTGTTAAAATTACGAACAACTTCATTTGGAAAGACCACATAGATAATAATGTGGGGAAGGCGAGCCAAAGGTTGCGTTTCATTGGCAGGACACTTAGAAGATACAACAAGTCCACTAAAGAGACAGCTTACACTACACTCGTTCGTCCTCTGTTAGAATATTGCTGCGCGGTGTGGGATCCTTACCAGGTGGGATTGATGGAGGACATCGTAAGGGTGCAAAAAAGGGCAGCTCGTTTTGTATTATCACGTAATAGGGGAGAGAGTGTGGCAGAAGTGATACGCGAGTTGGGATGGAAGTCATTAAAGCAAAGACGTTTTCCGTCGCGGCGAGATCTATTTACGAAATTTCAGTCACGAACTGTCTCTTCCGAATGCGAAATTATTTTGTTGAGCCCAACGTACATGGGTAGGAATGATAATCATAATAAAATAAAAGAAGTCAGAGCTCGAACAGAAAGGTTTAGGTGTTCGTTTTTCCCGCGCGCTGTTCGGGAGTGGAATGGTTAGGAGATAGTATGATTGTGGTTAGATGAACCCTCTGCCAAGCACTTAAATGTGAATTGCAGACTAATCATGTAGATGTAGATGTAGATGATTTTACTAGGCGATAAATTACAGCGTCATCTGGAAACAATCTAAGGGGGCTGCTCCGATTATTACCTAGATCGTTTATGTAAATCAGGAACAGTAGAGGACCTACGACACTACCTTGCAGAACGCCAGATATCACTTCTGTTCTACTCGATGATTTACAGTCTATCACTACGAACTGGTACCCTCTGAGAGTAAATCACGAATCCAGTCACACAACTGAGACGATACTCCATATGCACGCAATTTGATTAATAGTCGCTTGTGAGGACCGGTATCAAAAGCCTTCTGGACGTCTAGGAATATGGAATCGTTCTGGGAATAAAGAGCCAGCTGCGTTGCACAAAAACGACATTTTCCGAATCCGTGTTGCTTAGGTATCAATAAGACATTTTCTACAAAGTGATTCATAATGTTCGAGTACAGTATATGCTCCAAAATCCTACTGCAAATTGAGGTCAGTGATATTATGGGTCCGTAATTCAATGGGTTACTCCTATTTCCTTTCTTGAATATTCAAAAAGGTTTAAGGGTTTTCACACAAAAATTCGGAGGTGTTACTTTTCAGCCCTCGTGTTTATATAGATGTTGCCACCCGAAAACAGAAAGAAAGAATGGGAGAAAGGATTCATATAAACAGGAATAAAAACATTAACTTATCATTATATCCTGACTGCATTCTGTTAACTACAAATTCTTTAGGCAACCGGCCTTTTAAACTTAAATGGATAGGAGTATAGTTTTAAGACAGCAGTGAATGAAACTAGGAGAATGTCATCTCCCGAGAAATATCCTGTACGAAACAAAGTTGTTATTGAAGCTCAGATTTTGCAGCTCTTCAATTACCTAGGAAGCTACATTATTTTTCACAAAAAAGCGATGCACACATTAAATTTCAGAGCTATCAGAGTATACGTGGCACAAAAGCAGAGCTTTAAACAATACACGAAGACACACAAATATTAAATTCTATAACGTAGTTGCTGCTATATATATACCAGCAAATCCTGGATAATAAAGAGAGAAGATTCATGTCATTTTCATGTGGCTGAAACGAAATTTTCACCAACAGTCAAAGGTTGCACTAAGTTGGACAGGATTCCGAAAGAAAACATTAGACAAGAACTGGATATTGTTTCATTAAATCACAGAACAAATGGTTCAAATGGCTCTGAGCACTGACTTAACATCTGTGGTCATCAGTCCCCTAGAACTTAGAACTACTTCAACCTAACTAACCTAAGGACATCACACACATCCATGCCCAAGGCAGGATTCGAACCCGCGACCGTAGCAGTCGCGCGGTTCCGTACTGAGCGCCTTAACCGCGAGACCACCGCGGCCGGCAATCACAGAACAGAAAAACATAAACAAAACTGGAAGGAACACAGGGAACGATTGGATTCCAAATATGATCTTTCAATGCAAACTCAAGGAAAGAGGGACGCAGGGTGAGCAGTTAAAACATGGAACTGAGGCCAGAACAGGTGAAGAGGTCTGATCTGTGAAAGGCAGAAGAAGAAGAAGCGACGAGGGACAGCGCGGAGAAAAGTGTTGAGTCCTGCGGGCTTGTAGTGCCCTCGCGTAAAAGTGTCACGGAGTGACCACGCCGCTTGAAAAGGGAATCGCTCAGAGGCGTGCAGAGGCGAGCAGCGGCCTTGCTAGGCAGCTGGCGGGGTCATTGGCTGGCGGCTGGTTGCTCGCGGCTGGTACTGCCCGCTGCTCCCCGGGGAAACCCGCCGCTGACCTCAACGTCCCCAGCCGCCACTCGTAGTCCGCACACGCTAAGGTCTCGGGTTCAACGCCACCGCGCGTCTGCTGTACGCAGGCGCATTGTCTGGGGGTATCGAAGCCACAAACACTGGAAAATATTCTAAACTGTCAAGACGCGGTTCCACATATTCCGACCGCTTACTGGCAACGGTGGGTGGGACTGAAGGAATCCGATTGGTGAACCCGGAGTGAGGCTACAGAGCATAGTTGACTTGTTTAGTCGCGACAGTGCTGCAGTGCTAGTGTTGTTGATACAAAGCAGAGCAATGGCAATGATAAACAGAGCAAACACTGCACTACGTCTAGAACGACAGCTGCTGAAGTCGATATTTCGTTAGAAAGGAACTTAAGGAATTTCACAGAGTGAGAAAGAAGTGTCATTTTAAATACAGGGTTATTACAAATGATTGAAGCGATTTCACAGCTCTACAATAACTTTATTATTTGAGATATTTTCACAATGCTTTGCACACACATACAAAAACTCAAAAAGTTTTTTTAGGCACTCACAAATGTTCGATATGTGCCCCTTTAGTGATTCGGCAGACGTCAAGCCGATAATCAAGTTCCTCGCACACTCGGCGCAGCATGTCCCCATCAATGAGTTCGAAAGCATCGTTGATGCGAGCTCGCAGTTCTGGTACGTTTCTTGGTAGAGGAGGTTTAAACACTGAACCTTTCACATAACCCCACAGAAAGAAATCGCATGGGGTTAAGTCGGGAGACCGTGGAGGCCGTGACATGAATTGCTGATCATGATCTCCACCACGACCGATCCATCGGTTTTCCAATCTCCTGTTTAAGAAATGCCGAACATCATGATGGAAGTGCGATGGAGCACCATCCTGTGGTACGTTTAGCTCCCTGCTTGCTTTATTCGTCGACTTCCGCGGGCTACGCGTGAAACTTGCCCGCACGCGTTCGACCGTTTCTTCGCTCACTACAGGCCGACCCGTTGATTTCCCCTTACAGAGGCATCCAGAAGCTTTAAACTGCGCATACTATCGCCGAATGGAGTTAGCAGTTGGTGGATCTTTGTTGAACTTCGTCCTGAAGTGTCGTTGCACTGTTATGACTGACTGATGTGAGTGCATTTCAAGCACGACATACGCTTTCTCGGCTCCTGTCGCCATTTTGTCTCACTGCGCTCTCGAGCGCTCTGGCCGTAGAAACCTGAAGTGCGGCTTCAGCCGAACAAAACTTTATGAGTTTTTCTACGTATCTGTAGTGTGTCGTGACCATATGTCAATGAATGGAGTTACAGTGAATTTATGAAATCGCTTCAATCATTTGTAATAGCCCTGTATTAGTCTTTCTGTAAGACGAGTTAGTGGAATATATGGTGCCGTATACACTCGGCTGTGCGGACAATGTACATGAGTTCAATGACGACGATACGTGATTAACAAGTGAAAGTGATATTGAAACATGTGTCGAGACACGTAGGTCATCATCCTTGTCGGACAGGTAGCCGCAATCCCGTCTCCAGTGAAACGAAGTGGAGGGCAGCCGTTGTCCAAGGAGCGGGTACTAAACATAACTACGTATGTGGAAGATCATTAACAGTATAGTAAAAAACAATAACGAACAGATTTCGAGTAAGTCCGCAGCAATAATGACCGGGTAGTACGTAAGAAAAAAAACTACGTGTATTCAAGGGCGGACAAGGCAAACTTGTTACACAGACTGGTGTTTGCGAGTTTCAAGGATGCTCGATACATATTATAGGAAGTGCATGATAATGACCTGCTGCATTATGCACATCAAATTGCGCGCGACATAGATTACAGTGATTTCAAGAGAAGCAGCGGATAGTTGCGTAACTAGAAACAGTGCCACAGAATAGGAAGACGGATGATAACGAAACTTCAAACAAAGCGTCAACTTGACGATGCACAGCAAATTGCGGTATCGACCCGAAAATTGGTGGACGAGGTAAACAAATTTATCCCATTGTTCAGTACGGGGTTTGTTTTCAACTTCCACCAATCGGGATTTCAAGGGGAAATGCATATGAAAGGACCATGGAAATTAGAAGTACCAAGAGAGTTGTATCAAGAGCAACTAACATCGATGCCTTAATGCATTCGTATAAAATTATGCCAACTGTTAATCTCAATGATAAAATGGCTGGAAAGTTATTTACTGTGCTGCGAGAAGTTGGAGGTGCTGTACCCTATACGACCCTTCCTCGTGTGCATGATATTGTAAGGGCAATAACGAAAATTACGTCACAGCAAACAAGCGTGGGAAAATGGGCATAAGAGAGCTACATCTATGGTATGAGCACCGCGTTTGGCCAATAGCTGGTCAAAATAACTTGCTTTTGCTTGATTCCTGGTCTGCATATAAAAATCATACTTCTTTAGGCCAAACTATCCCTCCTGAAAAGTGTGTGACAGTGCAGTTCATACCACCTAGAACCACTGGGAAAATTCAGACTCTGGATGTTTGTCTGTCCGTGCCTATAAAAACATATTATCGCACTAATTGTACTACGGCTAAAAGGGTAGACAGTTTCACGATAAGCTCCACGACACTGTTTCACATTCGGTTGCATGCCATCACGCTCCGTCAGTTCTCATCACCTCGTTACGCCAACATGATACTACGTGCACTCTTTAAAAGTGATACCTAGCTGAGCGTCCTGCACGGTTTGCAACTCCAAAGGAATTTTAATTCGACCTTGATGGTGCAAACACTCGTGATCACTGTAAGGTGCCATTTTTAATTCGGTGTTCATGGTGCAAATTAATGGACTTTTTTCAACAATTTGTGAAGTGTAATACATACGTCCCATAGAATGTTAATCTCTGGATCTCCCGGACAGTCATTTTCTGTCGCTTTCCTGATGCACATCGCGAGTCATTGACAGTTAATATTCTTTCTGCCAAAATTTTTAACACAGGACTTTCAAATGAGCCTTACTAAAGCTTGATCGTGCGACTTCGTACTCAAGGGGTTCCTTCTGAGTGAATTAATTGCTATTTTTTTCGTTAGCATCAGCATATTTAAGGTTCATGGATATTTTAAAGTGGCATGCGTGTTCTTCTTGTTTTCTGCAGATATTGGTTACCAATGGAGGTCGAAGGTACTGAGGAGTAGCAGAAGTGAGATTTCCAGGGAACTTAATATCAGAAGACGTAGTAGAAGAAATGAAAGAATCTTGCTACTTTGGGAACAAAATAACGCACGACGGGCGAAGAAAAGGTGGACATAAGGAGCAGGAAAAGAGAATGCTCCTTGATAGAAGAAAAGGAAGAGTCATACGAAGTTGCTGGAGTAATTCAGCCGCTTAATAGAAAACGTTTTCTTCCTCAGCACAGATTGGCCCCTTTGCCCATCAAGTGTTTAGTCTTAAACTGTTGAAAATAAATTGCTTTTGCTTCATTCTTGGCTTCCGTGCCAAAATCATACTTCGTTAGAGCAAACTGTCTTTAGTTTACCTATTTAGTGAAGGTCACATGAAATATGTGTGTGATTTGGGGGAGAGGACCAAACAGCGAAGTCATCGGTCCCATCGGATTAGGGACGGATGGGAAAGAAAGCCGGCCGTGCACTTTTAAAGGAACCATCCCGACATTTTCCTGAAGCGATTTAGGGAAATGACGTAAAACCTAAATCAGGATGGCCGGACACGGGTCTGAACCGTCGTCCTCCAGAAAGCGAATCCAGTGTGCTCACCACTGCGCCACCTCGCTAGGTGTACGTGGTGTGGTGTCGTGTTTGTCTTGTGTGATGGTGAGAGAAGGAAGAGGGTGGAACCCTGGGCCAGCACACAGCCTGCTCCTCTCGAATAGCCTTCTAGGTTAACTTCCCCATGCGACAGATAGATCACCAACAACACTGCCACATGCCCTCAGTCCATGAGACAACGTGGAGAGATTCGCGGATTAATCCAGGACAGGAGATCAAAGCCTGGTGATCAGGAAATTTACGCCACTATCTCTCCTCTCCCCGCCGCCCAATTACTGGGGATTGCCATTTCCTCTACCACCAGGATTCGAACCTGCTACCTCCGAGTCGAGCGCCTTTGCAATACGTGCATTGACGATCACAGTTATGGAGAGGCATCTCACCACAAGTACCATATTGAGCACAGCACGTTATATGGGTGAATGGTGGGCTATGGGGAAACTGGAGTCTGTTTTTCTATTACTGAAGTGATTTGCTAAGGAATTAAATGAAGTATCTCCCCGGAACCGGCGATAAAAGGAATATGTGGACAATAGTAACTGGAAGGAGGCATGGGATCATATGCCACATGTTAATGTGCCAGGAAACCTCCTTCATGGAGCCATAAAGTGTTAAAGTTGTACGATAGAATGCCGACTGGAAAGGAAAGCATGTAAGTGGAGCACAGGCCAATGGAGGATCCATCCAACTCTCTGGTGCTAGTCTCATAGTTGCCATATAGTTTGTCAGGGTTTCCCGTCCTCGTCACACTGTTTGGTCGCCAAGTACACGTAACCATTTTTTGTGACCGGGTCATCATAGTTGTCCAGTCCCCATCGCCACCGCAGTCATTACCCTGTCATCGTCTTCATCATCATTGTTGCCGTGACCGCTGTCTTCTTATGTTGCTGTCGCCGTCCAGAGGTCACTGTTGCAATCACTGTCATCCCGACCACACTTTGCCGTCTCTGTTCTGCTTACATACTTTTCTTACTGCGTCACATAGTCGCAACGTCACCAGCAGGTAATGTATCTCGCTAGGGTCATAACGTCTTCGATCATCAGTATAAAAGGTGCTTGTGAGGTAGGCTGATTACTGTAGGTGAATGCCTTGTAGACTAAATCACATGACGGTTGTTAGTAAAGAGTGATAGGTATCATGCACAATTTTGGTATCTGTATCGATTGTGAGCAGACGTTAGGTTAGTATCTCTGATATGCGCGAGGGCGCAGTGGGTCAGACACTGTTAAGCTGTGTTCTAGTGAGGAAGCAATGGCAACGTTATATTTCAGATTTAAAGTATCAATTTAACAGAATGACATTTTCACTCTGCAGCGGAGTGCTCTTGCCCGCGAAAGGCAAAGGTCCCGAGTTCGAGTCTCGGTCCGGCACATAGTTTTAATCTGCCAGGAAGTTTCATATCAATTTATCAGTTTTTGCAATCAACATGATTATATCAATATTGTAACAGAAACTGATTTGTGAAGGAGGAAATCTAAAGGAATGTCAGAGGTAAATGTTATAATGATGTTACTTTGATTTTTTACTATTGCTGCGTCATAGGTCCAACTTGATTGTTATACTGCGAGTCTCTAGATTTGAGAGAAATGAAAGTGTATTGTTTGGATGTTGAGACGTTCATTAAATTTAAAATCAGCCATAAGCACTTTTCCACAGTATACAAAAAAACTTAGTGCTGTCATTTATAAGCATTTTTCATTTTTTTGCCAACCTTTCATTACAATTTTTTAATGGATCATTGAACCAAGTGTGTTCGCAAAATATTTCGATTTGCAAATAACAGGGAACTGATTGCACCTCTCGAAGGTCTCTGTGTATATACAGTGACTTGCAGCTTTAGCATAGCGGCGGGCAAGACAGAGCAGTACTGCAAGGTCTTTTCCAGATTTGCGCAGAATAGATGTAAGGACGAAATATTTTGATGTTTTTTTATTTGTTCAATCAGGGCCAAATTATGTCATTTAGAGACAGTTTTTGTGACCAGTTTTGCAGAACCAATTACTGTAGGTTTCATGTCAAGGTTCTTTATTCAGGCATTTTATACTGTTCAAAATTTTTGCAGTCAGATTGCTAACTTTTACAGTATGAAATACTTCCTTTTTCATTACGACAATTAATTATTATTGCAGCGCAGCTTTGCCTTCACATTACGACAGTACAAGTTTCATTACGACAGTTCATTTATTATTACAGCTCAGAGCTTACAATCAGAAACAGTACTTCAGTCATATTTTTATTTTAAAAAGAACTTTCACTCTTTTATAGTTTTTATTTATTTAAAGAGAACTTTCGGGAGTAGAACGCGGCATATGGAACGGCAGAGGTTTACTGCATTGGGTGCCGCTACTTTTTTTCTGTTTGACAAAGTTTGTGAACATTTGAAATGTTCCGAATAATGACCACTAGGAACTGGTTTCCACAAGTTGCATAGTTTCTAACCAACTGCTTGTTAGTAAGGTGATCGTTTCAAGCAAACGTCCGAAACACAAAAAAAGATTGTAATTTAATGCGTGCGAGTGATTTTGCGGTAGAAGGCACTAGTTAGAGGCCAACAGGTTACGTAAGTAACCTCCAGGTGGGTCAGAGTGGTCCTGAGGCACCAGTAAGTAGGGTCTACGTGACGGCGGGCACGTAAAAGCTGCAGGGCCGACGCCAGCCGTCGCCGGAGAATCCCAGGAAACTGACACCGGCAGTGGAGGACCGGCGCTGTAGAGCGGAACAGCAGGGCAGCCTGCCGTGTACTGCACTTCCCCCTGCAGTTAGGTTACTACCCTTTAGCTTGATCCAATCAGTTACGGTACTCCTAGGAATTTTACGAGTGTTATGTTTCCCAGTGACCTATCGCCAACAGCGTAATCAAACAACAATGGGTCTCTACGTCAAGTGACGTGTTCAAATTATTGGACCTAAACGATTACTTTTTATAGTCTTAAATTTTCTGGTGTAAAAATAGGAGAGAAAAGTGTAATAACTGATGTGTTTTAATGGTTTGATTGATGCCACGAAATTTCACTTCCAAGCAACACACAGATCAGTGAATTTTTCGCGGTTGGTGATATTTGTAATTTTCCCTCCAAATCGTATTGGTGTTAGTTGTCTGTGTACATGCTTTGAAACTGCGTTTACAGTAATGTTTTACGTTTCTGTGGTGTACTTAAGCTTGTTATTTATTCTATCAACTTCTTGCTACATCAACAAGACATTAAATAGCTTGTGAACTTACATGTTTTTAGCTATTGGAATAAATCGTGGAGTTCCCAAAGAAAATAAGATTATGGGGAAGACAAAAGATGTTTCACCTCGGATAGTTTCGGCTGTGGTAGCACTTCTTGCTGAAACTCGTTATACACAGCAAGAAATTGTTGACGGAATGAGAGTATTACATAAAACTGTTAGCAGAATCAAACTTTCAGTGCAGAAAGGTGGGGAATACAAGCAAAATAGGAGAGGAAAATGCGGATGTAAAAGAAAAATCAGTCCTAGAACAATGAGAAGACTTACAAACATGGCAACAATGAATTGTAAACTTACTTCTACAGACATGAGGTATCGGCTGAAAGATTTGGGTGTTGAAGTTTCACCTGTAACAGTTTGGGTGCGGTTTAAAGGCATGCCAACCAAGGAAAAAACGGAAAATCACACCTGCCACGAAAACCGAAAGATTACAGTTGGCTAAACAACTTCAGGAGTGGACAAGTGAGGATTGAGCTAACGTATGTGCAATGATATGATAAATTAAGTGGGTTTGATGTCTAAAGTTAGGAGTTTTGGCTTGAAATTGTGATGTCTTATTGATACTGACGAAACGCACATTTGAATTTTGGAACTATTGAGGTCTCCTATGTTAATACTCCCAACTTTTCTAACTTGAAATTTCGTACACATGTTTCAGGTATGCTTCAGTGATGAATCTGTATTCACTGTGATGGAAGAAAGCAGCCAGTATGTTCGTCGCAGACCTGGAGAACAGTTCAAAGCTGAGTGTGTGCAGCAATGTGTGAAGTATCCAACTTCCGTTATGGTCTGGAGTGTGATGACGTGAAAGGTCCTGGCAGATTGCACGTTGTTGAATGGACAATGAGCCAAGAACAATATAAATAAATCCTCGAAGAGGAACGTTTCCCCCAAATATATGAGTGGTTCAAATGGTTCAAATGGCTCTGAGCACTATGGGACTTAACTTCTGAGGTCATTAGTCCCCTAGAACTTAGAACTACTTAAACCTAACTAACCTAAGGACATCACACACACCCATGCCCGAGGCAGGATTCGAACCCGCGACCGTAGAGGACGCGCGGCTCCAGACTGTAGCGCCTAGAACCGCTCGGCCACTCCAGCCGGCAATAAATGAGTGGTTTCCTCTTAAAGATGCCATTTTTTTGCGTGATTGGTACCCTGGCCACAAAACCAAAAGTGTTTCCAAGCACTTGGAAGAAAACCAGTTGAAAGTGTTGCCCTGGCCAGGGAATAAAAAAATGGTTCAAATGGCTCTGAGCACTATGGGACTTAACTGCTGTCGTCATCAGTCCATCAGTCCCCTAGAACTTAGAACTACTTAAACCTAACTAACCTAAGGACATCACACACATCCATGACCGGGGCAGGATTCGAACCTGCGACCGTAGCGGTCGCGCGGTTCCAGACTGTAGCGCTTAGAACCACTCGACCACCCCGGCCGGCTGCCAGGGAATAGCCTTGATATGAACCCAGTTGAAACTTTATGGGTTACTGTGAAACAGAGGATAAGGAAATTTACTATAACCACCAAACAAGATCTCATGGAGAAATTAGAGGAAATCTACTACCATGACAATGATATTAAAACACCACGTGAAAAGTTAATAAAAACTATGACAAACAGGATAAAAATTTTGATTGAGAACAAAGGCATGCATACAAAGTATTGAATGTACGAATATAATCTGTAGGTGGATGAAAACGTGTAATAAATGTAAAGTTCTGGAAAAAATGTCTTTAGTCTAATAATTTGAACACGTCTGTACATTACTTTTATTTAGGTTCATGTTCAACTGTAAGTTCCTGCAGTAATCATCGATCCTCCGCACGTGTGTGTCTGCATTTCGCTGCAGTCTCGAGGCATTGCTACCTTCCTATACGCAAAAACAGTGAATGCGAACAGGCTCGTGGTGCTTCCGACGTTATTAAAAAGATTATTTATATACTAGGGGCGTTCAATTATTTCTCGGCCAATTTCCGTTGAAAAAATGCGGAATTTGTTGTGGGACATCGAAGAATATTCCCGCTTCAACACCTAAAATTTCATGAAGTACCGAAGGGTGGCGGCGATATATGAAGGCGTGAAATTGGCGTCTGTGACGGAGGGGCGTTCGAAGCAGAGAGCTTTCTTTTGGCGGAAAACGAGAGCATCGCAGATATGCATAGGCGCTTGCAGAGTGTCTACGGAGACCTGCCCGTGAACAAAAGTACGGTGAGTCGTAGGGCGAGGCGTCTGACATCATATCAACAAGGTCGCGCAAACATGTCCCATGTCCCGCGTGTCGACTGGCCGCAAACTGCTGTGACCACTGCAATATTGTTGTTGATTGTGATCCGTCGATCACCTCGAATGGGAGTGCAGACACTCTCATTCGAGGTGACCGATGAATCACAATCAAACACACCGCTGCTTAATTGGACGTCTCCGTTGCTACTCTCACTCGTCCACCAGTTGGCGTACTCAGGTGCGTGCCATCTGGATTCCCTGTCGCCTAATATAAAACCACCAAGAGCAATGAAGGACCACCTGTGCGGAATTGCTTTAGCGTTGAAAAACTAATCGCGACAATTTTTTTGAAGAACATCGTCACAGGTGATTAAACATGGGTTCGTCTCTCGGAACCGAAAACAAATGAGCAGTCCATGGAGAAGCGCCAAACCACTTGTCCGATGAAAATGTTCAAAGCTTTATGCTAAGCCGGTAAAGTCATTGTGACTGTCTTCTGGGATTCTGAAAGGGTAATTCCGTTCGATATCCTCCCTCATAGTGTATTTTTTTTTTATTTTTCGTGTCCAGGACATAAAATAATTACAAAAACTACTAAGTATTAATTCACATAACAAATTTGCAAAATTAAATATGTACAGTAGTATTTATGACACAGATTCAATAATATAATAAACAAATAAACAAGCAGCAAAATGGTTCAAATGGCTCTGAGCACTATGGGACTTAACTTCTGAGGTAATCAGTCCCCTAGAACTTAGAACTACTTAAACCTAACTAACCTAAGGACATCACACACATCCATGCCCGGGGCAGGATTCGAACCTGCGACCGTAGCGGTCGCGCGGTTCCAAACTGTTGCGCCTAGAACCGCTCGGCCACCACGGCCGGCAAACAAGCAGCAAGATGATTATATTTTTTGACGGGCTCAGTATTCGGCGGTTATCACAGCAGTTTCGCTGGCTGCAGCAAGATCGCAGACAGTGCACGCAGCCGGTGGGTTCGTGCAGACTAGCAGATGTTGTTCGTCCTGTACGTCACCACACTGACAAGTTTCCAGCCGGCCGAAGTGGCGGTTAAAGGCGCTGCAGTCTGGAACCGCAAGACCGCTACGGTCGCAGGTTCGAATCCTGCCTCGGGCATGGATGTTTGTGATGTCCTTAGGTTAGTTAGGTTTAACTATTTCTAAGTTCTAGGGGACTAATGACCTCAGCAGTTGAGTCCCATAGTGCTCAGAGGCATTTGAACCATTTTTGACAAGTTTCCTCCTCATTACTGAAGCCCCACTTCCTGAGGTTGGCTTTGCACCTTGACACCCCAACTCGCAGTCTGTTCAAAGTCTTCCAGGTCACGTATGACAGGTGTGAACCTTCGGCTACTTCCTCCTTGATCGTTATGTGATTGTCTTCAGCTAGTCTCGCCAAAGCTCCTCTCTGCGAGTTCTGGGAGATGAACGAATTGCCATAGTTTTCTGTAGTAAGCTTTTTCTTGACCTCAGTCTTGGCTGTTGAGGGTCATGTCCGAACAAAGGATGTGTAGGGTCGATTTCTTGTTTTTTCTTCTCCACTTCTGTTCCAGCTTGCCTTCGAATGCGTGGCTGTGCTATACCCATGATTAGGTACAGCTCATTGACAGGAGTCGGTCGTAAGCAGCCTGTAACAATGCGTCCTGTCTCGTTCAGGGCTGTACCTCCATGTTTAGCATGTGCAGAGTTTTGCCAGACGGGTGCTGCGTATTCTGCGGCGGAGAAACATAGTGCCAAGGCAGATGTTCTACGCACTTTTGGATGGGCACCCCAGGTGGTTCCTGTAAGTTTGAGGATGATGTTGTTCCGCGCTTTTACTTTGAGGCTCGTTTCTTCACAGTGGGATTTGAATGTGAGGGAACTTTCCATCTTCACTCAACGGTATTTAGGAGTTTCGCAGTGGAGTAGTACTTCTCCTCTCTAAGTGATGTTCAGTTTCCTTTTGGCTTCCCTGTTTCTAAGATGGAATGCACAGACCTGGGGTTTTCCAAGGTTCGGTTTCAGTTGGTTTTCATCTAATACTTGGCCAAGTTTTCAAGAGCTGTTGTCTGTTTCTCCTCTACTTCCACAAAGGTGTCACCTTGGGCAGCGAGTGCTGTATCATCATCGTATATGAATGCCTTAGTTGAAGAGTTAACTGGCTGGTCATTTGTGTAGAAATTATATAACAGCGGAGACAGCACACTTCCCTGACGGAGAGCATTTTTCTGCATTCTCCATCGATTCTTCTTGTCTTGGAGAGAAACGAAGTATCTCCTGTTTTGCAGCATACACTGAAGGATCTGAGTAAGTCGGTAATCCTTTGTAGCTAAGTATACTTTTCTAACAAGGGAACCTCCCCATCGCACCCCCCTCAAATTTAGTTATAATTTGTCACAGTGGATAGGCCTTGTAAAACTGAACACAGATCAATCGAGAAAACAGGAAGAAGTTGTGTGGAACTAAGAAAAAATAAGCAAAATATACAAACTGAGTAGTCCATGGGCAACATAGGCAACGTCAAGGAGGAATTGAGCAAAAGTGGACCATGGTCTTGTGGTTAGCGTGAGCAGCTGCTGATCGAAAGGTCATTGGTTCAAGACTTCCCTCGAGCGAAAAGTTTGATTACTATTTTTGCAAAGTTATGATCTGTCCATTCGTTCATTGACGTCTCTGTTCACTGTAACAAGTTTAGTGTCTGTGTGTTGCGACCGCACTGCAAAACCGTGTGATTAGTAGACGAAAGGACGTGCCTCTCCCACGGGAACCTAAAACATTTGATCGGAAGGTCATAGGTCAACCGATTCCTCCACAGGAAAACACGTCTGATATATTATATACGACACTGGTGACGGCATGTGCGTCACATGACAGGAATATGTTGTCGACCCAACTAACTTGCACACTTGGCGAATGGGTAAAAAGATTCTTCTACCTAGTCCGATTTAGGTTTTCTTGTGGATGTGATAATCGCTTCCAAAAAAGTGATGAAAACATAAGAGTGTGTCACATAAACTGCAACAAATGAATGCAACAGTTTCACAGTCGCAGAGTTTTCCCTGTGCTCTGTCAAAACATATGTTTTTTACGTTTTCAAATGTTTCCGTGCGTAGACTGTCAAATTCTGTATATGTCCAAGCAAATCTGAATATGTCCTGGCATTTTGGAGAGCGAAGTTGATTATGTGTGAGTGCCTGAACTCTGATATTTGTCTGAAAATAAAAAATTAAAATTTTCACTCGAGGGGAGACTTGAACCAAGGACCTTTCGTTCCACAGCTGCTCACGCTAACCACGGGACCACGGCACTACTGAGCATACAATCTCCTTGATGTTGCATATGTTGCCCATGGACTACTCAGTTTGTATATTTTGCTTAATTTTTCATAGTTCCACACAACTTCTTCCTGTTTTCTCGATTGATCTATGTTCAGTTTGTCAAGGCCTATCCACTGTGCCAACTTATAACTAAATCTGAGGGGGGGTGCGGTGGGGAGGTTCCCTTGTAAGCAGCTTTTTGTGGTTAATAGTATCATAACGTGCCGTGAGGTCGATGAAAGCCACACCTGTTGTTTCGCCTCTCGCATACCCATCCTCAATATGCTGAGCAAATTAAGGATCTGTCCACAGCAAGACCTTTCCGGTCGGACGCTGGACTGCTATTTTATGACTATTTTATCAATATACTCTGATATACGATTTAGGATCACCCTTTCCAATACCTTGTACAACTGAGAAAGGAATGAAACCGGACGGAAACTTTTTGGGTCTGTTGCTTCTTTCCCAGGCTTTAAAAGTGCTGTTACCTTGGCTTTACGCCAGATCTTGGAGATTTGCAATTTTGAAATGCAGGTGTTCATAAGGTTTAATATCCACTGTTTTGTGGCATTTCCAAACTTTTTGGTTTGTTCCGTCCGTACTTCGTCTACGCCAGCAGCTTTATTACTCTTTATACTTGTGAAAGCTGTTTCCGGTTATTTTAACTATAAAGAGTAATAAAGTAATGGTGCAATGATCAAGTCTGAAGTGTCTTGTGCTACGCTCAGGAAACTGAAGAAACGACTTTAGCGTATTTGTCGGTACAAAAATGCAAACGCACTTCTCCATGACTACACAAAGCCTCATAAAAGTCTGCGCACCCGAGAGGAGATCACAAAACGTCACTGGACTGCTCTTCCTCATCCACTGTACAGCACAGAACTCGAAACTTCCGTTTTCCATCCGTGTGGCAGATGGATGTAGTCCGTGGGAAGCAGTACACGGATGATGGGGAGGTTTCTGATGCAGCGAGACGTTGGCCCCTACTTCGACCAGTAGAATGGTGCCACGTGAGCATACAGACCCTGCCAGTAAGATGGCGTAAGGTCGTCGTATTGAACGAACGTTATGTTGAAAAATAGAGTTTGGTAACCAAAAGAGTGGGGAATAAAATGGTGTATTGGAATCCCGACTAAAACGAACCTGCTTTCAGAAAAAAAGTATTGCATTTCTTATTGAACGCTCCTCGTAATTGTAAGAAAAATGTAATGTCAAATAAACCAAACATTTTCGACAACTGGAGAGAAACAATTTCTGTACTGTCATCGCGATGCAGTTGTATAGTGGCGACACATCTGATAGCATCGTTGAAGAACAGTGAAACTGCCGGCCGGTGTGGTCGAGCGGTTTTAGGCTCTTCAGTCTGCAACCGCGAGACCGCTACGGTCGAAGGTTCAAATTCTGCCTTGGGCATGGATGTGTGTCATGTCCTTAGGTTGGTTAGGTTTAAACAGTTCTAAGTTCTAGGGGACTGATGACCTCAGATGTTAAGTCCCATAGTGCTCAGAGCCATTTGATTTGTACAGTGAAACCAAGAGTAGGCGACAAGGTGGGCGTCCACGTCTCATCACAGAACGTGGAGACTGTTCAGGATGGGGCCTTGCAGCAGACGACCTGTACGTGTTCCCATGTTTGCCCAACTACCTCGTCAGTTGTGACTGAGTGGGTGCAGAGACTGGGCCGTCGGTCAATGGAAACACCTTACCTGGTCAGATGAATCAAGTTTCTTGTTACGCAAGATCGATGGCCGTGTCCAGATACGCCACCAACTAAGCGAACGGTTGCTCGACACGTACACCTTGCCACGGACGCAGGGTGGTGCGAACACATTACAATGCAGGAAACATTCACCTGTGCTTCCAGGGGACGCGTGATACTAATCGAAGGCATCACGACAGTTGCGTAGTACGTGTAGATTGTTGCACACATCTAGAGTTCACGCTTGATGTTTTCACCAATGGCGATGGCATCTTCCAACAGAGTGTCACACGGTCAGAATCGTGCGTGATCGTGAGCTCACGTCGGCGTCTGGTCTGAACCCGCTGGAATACGTCTGAGACGCTTCAGACGCCAGCTACGCGCTGGACAATCAACCGGCCTGTAATTTAGCGGGATTGCGTGGTCTTTGGGTAGGCTTCTTGAAAATGATTCAAATGGCTCTGAGCACTATGCGACTTAACTTCTGCGGTCATCAGTCGCTTTGGGTGGACATCTTGTGCCACATACCTCCAGAAGTCTACAAAGGACTTGTTGAATGTGTGCCTCGCAGAATTGCTGCTGTTTACTTTACCTAACAAGGGAACCTCCCCATCGCACCCCCCTCAGATTTAGTTATAAGTTGGCAGAGTGGATAGGCCTTGAAAAACTGAACACAAATCAACCTTGAAAACAGGAAGAAGTTATGTGGAACTATGAAAGAAATAAGCAAAATACACAAACTGAGCAGTCCACGTGAGATAAGCAATATCAAGGAAAGTGCGACCGTAGGAGCGCCGTGGTCCCGTGGTTAGCGTGAGTAGCTGTTATACGAGAGGTCTTTGGTTCAAGTCTTCCGTCGAGTGAAAATTTTAATTTTTTGTTTTCAGACAATTATATCTGTCCGTCCGATGTGATCACTTTTTTGGGAGTGATAAACACATCCACAAGAAAACCTAAATCGGACAAGGTAGAAGAATCTTTTTACCCATTCGCCAAGTGTACAAATTAGGTGGGTCGACAACATATTACTGTCATATGACGCACATGCCGTCACCAGTATCGTATAGAATATATCAGACGTGTTTTCCTGTGGAGGAATCGGTTGACCTATGACCTTGCGATCAAATGTTTTCGGTTCCCATTGGAGAGGCACGTCCTTTCGTCTACTAATCGCACGGTTTTGCGGTGCGGTCGCAAAACACAGACACTAAACTTATTACAGTGAACAGAGACGTCAATGGACCAACGGACAGATCATAACTTTGCGAAAGTAAAGAAAGTAAATTTTTCACTCGAGGGAAGACCTCTGGTTCCGCAGCTGCTCACGCTAACCACGGGACCACGGCGCTCCTGAACTTCCGTCGTCCATGTTGTTGCCTATGGCGCAAGGACTACTCAGTTTGTATATTTTGCTTATTTTTTTCGTGGTTCCACACAACTTCTTCCTGTTTTCTCGATTGATCTGTGTTCAGTTTTTCAAGGCCTATCCACTGTTCCAACTTATAACTAAATCCGAGGGGGGTGTGATGGGGAGGTTCCCTTGTAAGGACACCAACAAGCTATTTATCAGGTGGTCATAACGTTCTGAACGGTATTTGCGATGCACCGTCGTTGTTTCCCCCATAGAATGTAATATCTCTTGCTGTGGCCTGAGTCATTGGATGTCTACGCTCGCTGTGACGTGTTGATCAATCGTCATGTCATTCCTTACAGACCTGTAACTAGAACAGACTGTCTACGACCGCTCAGTAGATTCAACCGTGACAAGTATCGCAAATATACTACAAATACGTGCTCACCATATCCAGTGTAATGATAGCATATGAGGCCCACAGGAAACAGTAGTCGGTTAAGAATAGTAGTGGAAGAAAAGCAACACCCACTGAGATAAGAAGGTCAGAATTAAAGAAGATACGAAAGCCGAAAAAGAGAAAGGGAAGAACAACATTTAACATCCTGATGACGATGGGCTAATCTGAGGCAAAGAAGAAGGTCGGGGTCGCTGGAAATAGACCGTGCCCTCTCTAGAGAAATTATAAAGTATCATTTCAGTGATAGTTGGGACAGGTCGTGTAATTACTGGATTTAGATTTCAATCGGAAGAGGAATGTCACTAATCTTGAGACTGCCGTAGTTACGGCGAAAATACGAGAACGTGCCCAATATGCCGCAGATATTCGTACACGGAGCTGGAATACTCTGTTTATCTGCAGCCTTAGGTAGATGCAGTCGGTGTACTCACACGTGAGCATAGCTTGGTCCTTGGGGAAGCTTCCACTGCATGGTGCAGACCTCTGGAGTTTTTGGTCTAGCTCGTGCATTGAATTATGTTCGTACAGTTTCCTGTGAAATACAAAAACATTTCTGCACACACGGATGGGAATCTACACGCCCTTAGCCACCATTATTCGGCACAGAAACGTGGCTTTCTGAACGCCCTCGCCCACGGTGCTAAAGTCGTCTCAGACGGTGAAAATCTGCCACCAGAACTAAGCCAACTGCGAGAAGTCTTCCGGGAAAACGGCTTCATTCACCGCTAGGTATCACAGGCTATTTCTGGTGAGACGCGCAGGAAAAATACCACCGAAGGGGAGAGCAAGAAAGTTGCGTTTTTGCCTTTCCGTGGCACAGCGTCGGGAGATTAGCTGGCTCCTGAAGAGACGAAACATCTCATCTGTGTTCAGGATCTCAGCAAAAATACGACAGCTAATGAGGCCTGTGGAGGTCGATCTAGGGTTTAGAAAGCCTGGAGTGTACAAAATACCACGTCAGCGTGGCTGCTGTTACGTCGGCCAAACAATAGGTACTGTGGAGCAACGCTAGATGGAACACGAGAAATGCTTTCACCTACGCTATCCTGAAAAATCAACCGTGGCAGAACTTTCTTTAGAAAATCGACACTGAATTATATTCGACGAAAGATCTGTCATTATGAGGACAGACGGATTTTGGGATAGCGTCATAAAAGAAATGGAAGAAATAAAAATATCTAAAAACACATCAACTAGGAATGCAGTTTGCAGCTCAGCATAGCCTGGGAGCCGACCATCGCGAGATTACAGCGGCCACGACGGAAGCGAGACGGAAACATTGCCGTAGTTGGCGAGGAACAAGGCACCAGTGACATCACGGCCTGCAGCGCGGCTATATAACGGCGAGGTCACGACGACACGGCAATGTACAACTTGACAGTGGCCGAGGAGCGTTCAGTCGAAAGCTCGTGGCAGTTTAACCACCTGACGCGGTTGGAAGCCCGAGGAGATTTAATTAAAAACATTTCTGTTCATTAGTGTGCGAATCTGGTCAGGAGTGTTTCTACAAAGTGGAACTACTGAAAGGAGGGTTACAATTAGCTGTAGTTTGGGCTAAACCAGTTAGGTCCCCCTGGAGAAACAAGCCAAGCATTCTTCAGCGAAAACAGCACTGGCTAAGACGCTTAGTTGTTCGACAAGTCTGGGAGCTTCTTGGAACTCGTGAAACTGAACTGTCGATCGTGGAGGGAAAACGGTGGGTCACTTGCACTTATTTACTTGCGTATACAGTCTTTCTACCTAATGCATGTACGTCTACATCTCCATCTGTACTCCACAAACTACCTTGCGATGTGTGTCGGAGGGTATTTTGTGTATCACTGTCACTTCCCACCTATTCCAGTCGCGAATGGTTCTCTTTCTAGTTGGGGCAGCAATCCAACTTGTTCTGGCGTGCAAGTTTCCTCTTTGGTTTTCCTCTTCTGGCCGCTATTTAAGCGCGGCTCTTCCGGCGATGTGGATCTTGCATAAAAAGTTCTCGGTTTACTTGCCGCGTCAAATTTGGATAAAATCCTGAGCTTTCGATGACTACCTCCGTCATCTTCGTCAGGGGTAAAACTGTATCAGAAGGGGACCACCCTGGTCAAAGAAGAACGCCAGTATAACTTTTCCTCCACTCGTATGGACGATTGATACTAGCTCTGTATAGTCACGTGACGTGCACGTGTGCCCTCTAGCGACGGGCTGTGAACTTCCACGCTCTGGTCGAAACCACACCTCGTTACACACGCCACAATATTACCCTCCTGTCACCGGTTTGCGCATTTCAAACTCCGGCTTGTTTCTTTTTGAACGCCCGTTATGTATGAATGCGTGGTATCTACACTGCTGGCCACCGTAAATGCAACACCCTGAAGGAAGCATCCGAATCAAGTGAAATTTACACCATGTGTTTGCAGAGATGAGATATACAACTGATTAGAATTTCAGCGCAGACGCACATCACGCGCGCCTGTGGCGCCACCTCATAGCGCCATTTAAGGCTTGGCGATTTCGACGAGTGTACGTTCGGCACGTGTGTTTACCTTGTGGTTGTTTCACAAGACGATCAGTTATGCCTCGTAGACAACAGCGAACATCGTTTGATCAAGTATCCGAGTTCGACAGAGGAAGGATAGTGGCTTACCGAGATTGTGGATTATCATACAGAGAAATCGCTAGTCGTGTTGGACGAAACCAAACAACTGTAATGCGGATATGTGACCGTTGGATGCAGGAGGGTAAGACGGACCGACGTGGTCGATCGCATTCACCTCGGTGCACCACTGCACGTGCTGATAGGCAAATTGTGCGCATGGCAGTGACGGATCGCTCAGTGACATCCCGAACCATAGCACAGCACATTGCGTCTGTAACGCATCATCCAGTGTCTGCGCGTACCATTCGACGCCATTTACAGCAGAGTGGTCTGTCCGCAAGACGTCCATTGCTTCGTCTACCATTGACGCAGAGCCACAGACGTCTCCGTCGCCAATGGTGTGATGACAGACGGATGTGGACGGCAGAATGGAATGACGTTGTCTTTACTGACGAGGCACGCTTCTGTCTGCAGCACCACGATGGTCGGATTCGAGTGTGGAGACACCGTGGAGAGAGGATGCTGGACAGCTGCATTATGCATCGTGCACCGCCACACTGGTCTTGCACCGGGTATTATGGTATGGGGCGGTATTGGATATTACTCTCGCACGCCTCTAGTACGCATTGGCGGTACTTTGAATAGCCGGCGCTACATATCCGAGGTGCTGGAGCCAGTTGTCCTTCCTTACCTTCAGGGCTCGGCCACAGCCATATTTCAACAGGATAATGCGCGACCACACGTGGCACGCATTGTCCAAAGGTTCTTCGTCAATAACCAGATTGAAGTGCTTCCCTGGCCGGCTCGCTCTCCGGATCTTTCGCCGATAGAAAACATGTGGTCCATGGTTGCTCAACGAGTGACCCAGATTACATCCCCAGCTGCCACACCACATGATCTTTGGCAACGTTTGGAAGCTGCTTGGGCTGCTGTACCCCAGGAACGCATCCAACGTCTCTTTGACTCAATGCCGAGACGTGTGGCAGGGGTGATCTCCAACAATGGCGGCTACTCTGGCTACTGATTCTGGCAGGAACCACATGTCACAGACGTCTGCAAACGTAATCATTTGATACTTGGTCAACATGTTATCTACAAAATAAATTTTGTTGTGCTACCTCTTGTCTTTCTTGGTGTTGTATTTACGGTGGCCAGCAGTGTATTTTTCGGATGTGTCCGAAAGCTTCCATATAATTGTTTCGCCTGTATGGGCAATGGATACCCCTTCTTCAGTGCAGATGCACACGTACATCCGACCTCCTGCGGGAATCTGAGAGCATGGAGGAAATGGGAATCCAGGTCTACGTATGTGCAGACGACCATCATTTGCGTGGAAGCAGAATCTGCTTTCATCAGTGAAGACCACGGCGCGCCATTCCTTCTTCCAAGTGATCTGGTGGCACCAGCCGAGCCATGCACGGCTATGCTGTGGCCTGAGTAGAAGACAGGGTAGAGGTTTACGTGCCCCTAGCCCCACTGCTAATAATCGATTCGCAACAGTTCATGTTGACACGTCTGCGCTCACGAGCCCTCTTATCTTTGCTGTGGTAGCTGTACGATCTGCCAGTGCTGCCCTTACAATGCGGCGATCCTTGAGGGCGTCTGTGCTGCGTGGACGTCCAGAACGCCACCTACGGTTCTGAGAATGTTCACGTGATCCCGGATACCAGCATCGTTGCACAACTGACGCAGCACCAACAACTTGTGCGGCAATTTTTCGAAAGAACAATCTCGCCTCTCGCAAGGCCACAATTTGACCCGTTTCAAACTCTCTCAGATAGCTGCAGGAAACACGAGTGCGTCTGCGCTGCATGGTTGCCCGCTTGCTTCACGCGTTTGTACCATATTGAGTCTTCTGGCTGTGAGCATTTTGTTGTGGGTTGGCGGGAGAGCCAACACCGTATTAATAGAGGAAGCCGAAAGGCACGCGTTTTAGCTCACGCAGGCTGGCGTGAGGTCTGGAACAGGACAAGGAAATTAGAATTTAGAAAAACGGACGTAGCTGGTGGAATACTTAACTTTAATCCGTTAATGGTGAACGTCGCTCTTGACGGTACATTATTTACAGTATCAATAGTAACTGGTAATGGCGCCTTGCTAGGTCGTAGCAAATGACGTAGCTGAAGGCTATGCTAACTATCGTCTCGGCAAATGAGAGCGTATTTTGTCAGTGAACCATCGCTAGCAAAGTCGGTTGTACAACTGGGGCGAGTGCTGGGGAGTCTCTAGACTAGACCTGCCGTGTGGCGGCGCTCGGTCTGCAATCACTGACAGTGGCGACACGCGGGTCCGACGTATACTACCGGACCGCGGCCGATTTAAAGGCTACCACCTAGCAAGTGTGGTGTCCGGCGGTGACACCAGACATTTCCTTTTAAAGGATTGAGACAGATAGCGCTCTGGTAGCCAAGTCACTACGCTATCTGCCGGCGGACGACGTTGAGACTATTCTCAGCACATCTGCTATCTCCCAGGTGGCATACGCTGTCATTGCCTCAATATCGATGACATCTCTCCAGGTGTACTAATTTTTTTCCGACAGTTGATGTGCTATAGATTTTGGAGACCTCATTAGCCAGTCCATACGGTGCATGGTTCATTGAACAGCTCGCTAATAAGAAGTATAACGTAACATTAATAGAAAGTCTGTATCAATAACAGAAAGTCTGTATTAATTGCAGTTCGTAACAGGTGCGTAGTTGGTTGTAATATATTTTTACATTGTATTTATGCGCCGGATTTATAGGCTGACCATCAAATAGATAAAGAACTCACTATGTACAAGCAGAACGATCGATTTCCGTATCTGCACCCTACTACTAACGAACTACCACTCCAGTCGATACTCCTGAGCCAGTTTCAACTTTCCCTACTGACTTATGCATGACGGCAGTCACTCTTCCAAAGGAAGCAAGTTTCACAAGTGATGACCAAATCCTTGCATTTGCGATTTAATTTCGATGTTGCTAACATCGCAGTAAAACTGGCCCAACTGTACACTGATGGACTTTTGGCATACAGAATTGCTGCTCTGAGCCTCCGAAGCTCAGTTCGTAACGAAACTTCTACTGTTCCAACAGCTGGAAGCCCTGAGAACAACACACATCCACAAATCTTTACTTAACGTCGTGCAGTGAAGGTCAAATATTGATTCTGTTTGGGTGCATATTTTTGGTCAGCCACGGCAAACATCTGCTGTCTCAGAACCACACCGAAATACAGTCCCTATGGCATGAAGCGGTCATCTTGAACAGAAAATTACACTCTGCTCATGACGTAAGAGTAAACACAGCTGAACATTGTTGAAATCTGGTTTCGCAGGATAGAGCAGATCGGGTTGTGGTTGTGAAGAGGGCCGTAATCAGTTACAGTTAGTTGCACAAAATACACAATCTTTTATTGTCGCCGGCCGAAGTGGCCGAGCGGTTCTAGGCGCTTCAGTTTGGAACCTTGTGACCGCTACGATCGGAGGTTCGAATCCTGCCTCGGGCATGGATGTGTGTGATGTCCTCAGGTTAGTCAGGTTTAATTAGTTCTAAGTTTTAGGGGACTGATGACCTCAGATGTTAAGTCCCATAGTGCTCAGAGCCATTTGAACCATTTTTTTTATTTTCCTAAGAACCACTTAATTACACATTGCCTTAATAGGATCAAATTAAAACAATACAGCTGAAGGCATAGTTAAGAAAACTTGCGATACCTTGAAACACGTATGTTGTGTGGCGGCAATGGCGAGGCATTGCAGAGTCTCTGACCAGAGAGCTATTTGTCGTTCCTAGTCTGCGCTTGACCGCGCGAGAGTTCAGTTCTGTTGCAGTCGAGTTACGAGAGAGTTCAATTGCATGTAGGAAATCGCAGTTGCGTGTGAGGAGTCGGCGGGCGTCGACATGGCACTCTGGTCAAGATTCAGGACGAGGTATATTACTTTTAAATAAGGTAATGAAGCAGCATTGCGCTCAGCTAATGATGTAAATTAACTGTAACTAATTTGTTCAAGAATCGCCCCAATAATAATTTTGTTTTTAAACCAACCATTTTTAACAAAGAATCCTTTTTTGAAAGAATATTTGCCTTAAATTTCCATAAAGAAAAGTTCCCTTTAACTTCAAAAAAATATATATTTTGCGATGCATTTCCTCCAAGCTATGGCGAAAAATAAGAGCAGATGCAGTTTTACTGAGGTAAGAATTTGAGTTTAATTAGGGCCTAAGATCGACATTTAGGTCTATTTGCGTTTTCATTGTCACTGAGATTTCTTTTTTTTTTTCATTGAATTGACTTACATTTTTTTGTGGGGAGCTTACATTTGGGTCAGATTGCTATTTTTATTTAATTGTCATTGTCATTAAATTTATTTGTTGGGAGGTTACATTAGGTCGTATTCTGGTTAACATTCAATTATTGTGTTTAAAATTTATCTGGGGAGGTTACACTTAGCACAATGTCCATTAGCATTTAAAAATATTTTCTTTTAAATTTTTGTGGGGAGGTTACACTTGGCGACACCCGGTCCAGGATCGTATTTCGTTGAGAATCTTTTGAAAAACAGTCAGATATCTGCTCTTATTTGCTTAAATATAATTAGAATTTGGCGCAACGCTTTTACTAATTTTGTGACTTTCTTTCCTCAGATCATCGGCAATTCGTTGCTCTGTTGTATTTGTATTTGTTGCCTTTTGTATTTGTGCTTATTTCTTTTGTGAATAATTGTGACTGTTGTAAATATGCCGCGAAAGACTGTGAATAGTGTATCGCGAGGTATTATGAATGAATTTACCGACTTAAACAACGTGACCAATAGTAATTGTGACACGCAGTGTAATGATGACAATCCTGCGTTCACTGACAATCAATGCGTTCCAACCACTAATGATGACTTTTGTCTTAATGATGAACAAACGAACTCGGTTATGCCCTCTGTTGATTTGACGACAATGTAATGAGCGCTGCCCAGCCTAACACAACCCGTTTACTAAATTTACGTGATGAACACACAAATTTGTCTAATGAAAATGAACAGGATACACAAAGTACGACGGATTTATTTAATTCCGAAATAATGTCTGACAGTGTACATCTGACTGATAAACCTTTTTGTAAATTACAGAATGACCAAATGGTCACACAAAATGCGACAATTCCAGATCCACCATTAAACAGCACAGTGAATGACTCCATTCACTGTGCTGTTTAATGGAGGATCTGGAATTGTTACATTGGGTCAAATTATGGCAATATTGCTACAAAATATGGAAGAGTCCAAACAACAGAATGAAAATCTCAAACAACACTTAAATGAAAAATTAGACAACAATGATGAAAATTTCAAACAACTTAGTGAACAGGTCAAACAACAGAATGAAAAACTAGACAATAACAATGAAGATCTCAAACAACTTAGTGAACAAAATAGACAGTTAAATGAGAAATTAAACAACAATTCCAGGCAGCTTAGTGAACAAATTAGAGCCGTTGCCGCGCAGTGTCATGACACTAAGGAACAGTTACGCGAGGAAATTGAGGCTTGTTCAAAGAAAAGTAGCGAAGAAATTAGATCTGTTGCTCAGGAATTAAGGGATATGCAAACAGTTACAACAGAAACACTTAGAGAAGAAATTAGCGCAGTCGGTGAACAATGCTCTGAAAAAGCTACACAATTACTCGACGAGTTTAAAGTAATGACAGCAGAACTTTCGCGCACAATGGATGAAAAGATTGACGCGAAATTCGAACAACAGAACACTCAGATTGACGAACGTCTTAGTCTTCACATACAAAACAGTGATACGCGTTTCCGCAAATTCATACAGGATCAAAATAAAGTAAAACGACAAGTAATGGAAACAATCACAGCACAGAGACAGGAAGACAAACGTAAAATGTTTGCGAAGGCAAAAACATATGTAGACAACAATATTGCTACGGTATCGGACAAAATTAATACCATCGAACAGTTGAACGCGGAATTACGTGATGAGATTTCTGACCTTAAATCAAAAACAGATACACACACAGCAGATATTCAGATAGTGACAGACAGATTCGAACAATTAGAACTAACACAGGATTCCGATCTAATTCAAGCTGACGTTAAAAAACTGAACGAAACTACACGTAAGTTGCAAAAACAGATTAATGCCTCTGATTCTAAAACCGATGATCAGGTAAAATTACTGACTGAAAAATGTGATGAATTGGCCAGTCGTATTGATGTTATTGAAAATAATAATGACAGCAAATCAGACGATACTTCACCGGTTTCATTTAACCAAACACCTGCATTTCAAAATTTACAGCAGACAATTAATGAGATCGATTCATCTAATAACACCTTACGTAGAAAATTGTCAAGTTTACAGCAAGAGGTAACAGAGATAAAAAATGTTTCTGGGTTTAACACATCACAGCAAACGCCACTTTGCGAACATTTGTCAGACTCGCGCAGCGTGTATAATTTGGGTAATCTACAGAGAGTACGGGACTTAGATTCAGAGCGGACACAGACAAATAGATTCTCACACAAACCTGAACGTGTTCTCAAATTCAGTGACGAGAACGTTGATTACGAGCAGTTTTTATCCGTAATAAAATCTAAGGAATTTAATAATGACAGAGCACAGATACACGATTTGCACTGTATAAGACAATTTATTTTTGTACTTTCACCGCTATTGGTTGTAATGCGGAAGCTGGCTTTGAACCCGATAAGACAATTTGCTATTGTACTTTCAACAGCATTACCTGTAATGCAGAAATTGGAATTAGCAAGAATGCAGCAATTTGTGTTTGGAATTTTACCGCTATTGTCTGTAACGCAAAAACTAAAATTTATTTGCAGCTCGTAATTGACCTCAGGGGATTCATTACGCTTTAATGAATATGTGCCGTAGCGTGCATAGGGCCCCGAGCTGTAGTAGTGCTGTTTCATCTTTAGTTTTCTGCACTGCTGCCTTCTCTTCTACTATCCTTTATACCTATCAAAACAGCTCTTTAACTATTGCTCTATGTAGGATTAAGAATATGTACTGAAAACCGAATATGACAAATTTTTACCGAAAGTGACAATTTTCATTAGGCACTCCAGAACTACCACGAGAATATTAATAACAGGTAAAAATCGTAATCATCAGTATGTGTAAAATTAAGAGCAAACGCATTTTTTGGTAACAATAGACGGTTTTCACCACAACAGCATGAAAGTCAGCTGCTTAGCATACGTAACCAACAATGCAGTCTACAAGGTCAACCAAACTTTATTTGTTTCGCCGCGTGCACGTATAGTCTCAGCTCCAACAAATAGTAACGCACGGCAGCAAAGAAATAACTACGTACAGACAACACACAATTTCAACTCGTATCGCAATGCGCCGTATAGAAATTACTATCATGACAGACGTAAAAATGATGGGCACAATTTTCAGCGTACATTTAATAACAGTCGATCTTATGAGCAGCAACAACATCAGCAACAACATATTATCATGAATGAACCAGACAATAGGTGTCATCCATAGCGTAATACGTCAGGAAGAAATAACAGAACTATTCAAATAATCGAAATGCCACAGCATCTTCCCGAAAATAATAACACGTATGATAGAATTTAACCGGATACAGCACAGATTGCATATTCCAGTAACGTAAGCCATAATTTTGACACGCAGAATCTTGTTCACGAAAATGTTATTAATTTTGACGCCATCCGACACACGTTTGCATGAAAGAAATTCTCACGACGTACGTAGATGACATTCTTATTGCAGAAGCTAACTGGTCTGAACACAATATAATTCTAGAACGACTGTTACAAACTTTTCATGCACAAGGACTCACAGTTAACCTCAGTAAATCGCATTTTGGTAAAACTTCTATAAAATTTCTTGGACACGTAATTTCAGCAGAAAGCATTGCACCTGATCCGGAAAAACTTCAAGCTCTACGTGATATTACTGTTCCTACGACAAAAAAGCAACTACGCAGTTTTTTGGGCTTAATTAACTTTTTTCGCAAATTTATTCATCATTCTGCTTTAGACACACCTAGATTATGCCATTTAACAGGTAAAAACAGTATTTGGTCTTGGGATAAGCAAGCACATTCTGAATTTGTGAACCTGAAACATGCTTTGTTGAATGCTCCACTTTTATCGCACCCAGATCTTACTAGAAATTTTTCCATTGCCACCGACAGTTCCAACACCGCTTTAGGCGTACACATTTTTCAGGAAATTGAAGAAGATGGCTCAACAGTAATTAAAAATATCGCATTTGCAAGCCGCATTTTGTCATCTGCTGAACGAAATTACTCCGTTACAGAATTGGAAATGTTATGTGTTGTATGGGCTTTTACGAGATTTCGGCACTTTCTTTATGGCAGACATACCACCGTCTACACAGACCACAGAGCGATACAATTCTTACTTTCGGCTAAATTCACTCACGACAGATTAAGCAGATGGAAACTTTATTTACAGGAATTTAATTTTACGATTGTTCACATTCCCGGCACACAAAATGTTATAGCAGACGCACTATCGCGTTGTCTCAGCAACAATCAGCAAGACGTCGCAACCAACTTCTGCAAAGCAAATTTCAGTGTCATGTACATTCAGCAAGTTGCATTTGAAAATTTTATTTCGTCGTCATTACAGGACATAGCAAAAGAGCAAAATAAAGACAACGTGTGGAAAGAAATTAAACACCTCTGGCAAGATAAGAATAATGTTACGATTAGGAACCACTACACTGTACGCAATGACATTCTGTTTCGCCGCTCTCATCCAGACAGCAACAATTGGTTATTATGCATTCCTGACGAACTTGTTAACAAATTAATCTGGTACACTCATTTAAGCTACGCACATTACGGAGCCAGAAAATGTTTTCTTATACTGAGACAGAACTGTTATTTTGCCAATATGGAAAAACGTATACGACGAGTTTTAGCGTCATATAAAATTTGCCAGAAAGCTAAGTCAGACACCACTTCACATATTCCTCCATTATATCCCATTATACCTGTTAAATTAAGACATATGGCCGCAGTAGACATTTTTGGTCCAATTCCGAAAACTAACAGAGGTTTTTGCTACATCTTTGTCGCTGTTGAACTCACTTCAAAATTTGTTACTTTCACTCCGTTACGCAAAGCTACTGCTAAAACTGTTTCGAAAGCATTTGTAAAACATTTTCTATTTCATGTAGGGCATGTGATGAGAGTAATTTCCGATAATGGATCGCAATTTCGTTCTGCTATATGGACACGCATGTTACGAGCTAGAAACATTTCTCCGATCTATATATCCAAGTACCATGCTTCTTCGAACCCTTGTGAACGATTAATGAAAGAAATTGGTAAACTGTGTAGAATATACTGCCACAAAAGACATATTGATTGGGACACACACAAACTCTCATTCCAGGATGTAATTAATTCCATTCCAAATGAATCCACTATGCTATCTCCGTCTGTTATACTGAAAAACGTTGAACCACCAAACAAAATTAAAGAATTAGTAAACTTCCCTACATGTCGTCGACTAAGACACCACGAAATAATTGACATTGCGCTGAACAACATCAAACGTGCCGCAGAGCGCCGGAGAAGACAGCAAAAACAGGTTTGTACACGCCGAGACTTTCACGTGGGACAGAAGATATTAGTACGTACACACTATTTATCCAGCAAAATAAAAGGTAAGTGCAGTAAATTTGAACTTCTATACGCAGGTCCATATCGGATTCGCAGCATTCCTCACCCCAATGTTGTACACGTCGAAACTCTGAGAACCAGAAAATCGAGAGGAAATCACCACTTATCCAACATAAAACCCTTTATTGAGTGAACATACTTTACTATTTATCACACTGTAATGCTATTTATTAATTTTTATGATCATTTCTGCAATTATATTCACATGACTAATTATTGATGATTATCGCATTTTTCTTGGCAAGTGCCCAGCAAGGTAAGGTTAGCAGGTCGCTTTTCTTGTCGTTACACATTAGACCGTGCATATTTTCCAGATGAACTTACGCATTTTATGAATAATTATGCAATTCTATGTAGTGACGTATTAATTTTATCAAATTCTCTCTCCATTAAAGTCTTTAATTGTCGCCTCTATTAACTACACTACATACAAGCTGAACACAACGAACGTCACATTTTGTCCTTTTTATGTATGTACGATTGTTTTCATGTTTTATTTGTATGCACTGTGAAATAGTTAAGGTATAACACACCAGTTGACTTTGACATTTTTTGCCCTGTGATATCTCAACATCGTGACTATTTTACATTTTTCTTTTTTTCTGCTGCATTGTGATATTCTCTGTACATTTTTGCCTTTGAACACTGTCTATGCTTTTGATATATTACGTTTTCTGTCATGTTATGCTGTATGCTTAATTGTGTCACCATTAACCAGTCATTATTTAGTGGGTATATGATATAAATGCAAGGCATTAATCTTTGTTCATCAATTTCAGAAAGAAATGATGCGTAAAGGAAATAAATTAAACAGAAATGGGAATTTCACCTACGGAATAGACGAAAGAAGATGCAAACACCTTATGAGGAAGAGTAAATGGATCAGAATTAACAAGCATTAACAAGAATATATTATACACATCGTAGAATAGCAGTCTTAACTAATTTTTTCTTTCAGAATACAAGGCGATTGATGCAGGCTGTCAGACAGAACTACACATCTTAGTTTTAAGTGATGAAATATGTTAGAGATAAGGAATAGTTGTGTAATGAATAATAAAGTGATTTTTTTGCGGATGATAATGAATACTGATGAAGAGTAATGATGAAGAATATGCTACTATGAATAATGAAGTTTTTCTTTACAGGTGATGATAATAATGAAGTTATGATAATATGGATAGTGAAGTTTTTCTTTACAGATGAGGATGATGTTGAAGTTTATGTATTTATGCTATGTAGTTATTTAAGTATTTGTTGCAGTTTGTTTTGACAGTATGTTTTATATCGTATGGTATGATGACTGAAGGTTTTGGAAAGGACAGCTATGGAACATATTTTTATACACATTTCACTACCTGTTAATTCGAAGTTCACTACTTTTCAGCATAGTCTGCGTTTCTTCTTTCAGCTCAATAATCCATTGTGTATTTTTTTTCCAGGAGAAGCTTTTCATGATACTTACTAAACTTGTTACTTATTATACCTGTTCTAGTACTTGCATTTTTATTTTTTACCCATTTGTGTCTATAATTTATAAATGTGATCACATATACTGCCTTGTTACATAGCCTTGCTACAGCTGACTCATGACGAATGACGTTACCTATCCTCATTTGCAGCAATAGGTCAAAAGCAAATATTGTTATGCCTCAGCAATTAATTATTGATTCCAACGCAATGCATTACTAGCACAAAAACAAAAAAAAAATGTATTACCAGTCCCAAATAATGCTACTAGTTTAAGAGAATTCTGAATAATACTGATCAGCTCTGAATAGTATGTCACTTCAGTAATGACTTCTTAATGATACAAAGAAATATATATAAAATAATGCTTTGTAACTGGCTAATAACTGCCACTGTTTAGTGTAATGAGACTACTTATAATGCCCATGATTATTAATGCTATGACTGTAATTAACTGATTTTTAATCATGACTTCTTAATGGTGTGTATCACCAGTTTCAAATAATGCTACTCATTTAAGAGAGTTCTGAATAATACTGAATGATGAACAATGTTTTATACTATACAATACTTGCTGGCCACTGAGTGCTAATAATAATTAATATAACTAAATGAATTATGACTTTTCATGTTTTGGTAACTGGCCACTGAGTGCCAATAATTAATGTAACTAAATGAATTACGTTATTAATTATGCTATTAATTAGCTCCTGTTTTCAATGATGACTTTTCATGTTTTGGTAACTGGCCACTGAGTGCCAATAATTAATGTAACTAAATGAATTATGTTATTAATTATGCCATTAATTAGGTCCTGTTTTCAATGATGACTTTTCATGTTTTGGTAACTGGCCACTGAGTGCCAATAATTAATGTAACTAAATGAATTATGTTATTAATTATGCCATTAATTAGGTCCTGTTTTCAATGATGACTTTTCATGTTTTGGTAACTGGCCACTGAGTGCCAATAATTAATGTAACTAAACGAATTATGTTAATAATTATGCCATTAATTAGCTCTTGTTTTCAATGATGACTTTTCATGTTTTGGTAACTGGCCAATGTGTGCCTATAATTTGTATAACTCAATGAATTATGTTAATGCTATGCCAATAATTGACTCTCCTTTTCAATGATGACTTCTGATGAACATTATTCTGTCATACTAAATATGTTTTGTAACTGGCCAAGGACTGCCACTGTTTATTGTAATACGATTACCTATGATGCCAATAATTTAATTTTATGAACATTATTCTGTAATACTAAATACATGGTACAGAAATGTTCAATAACTGGGCTATGAATGCCGCAAACTACTAATGTAATTCCTAATCAAGACTAGTCTGTGACTTAATGTCCTTCACCTTCTGACCTAACTACCTGGAATTACTGTAATATCCATTTGTCCTGTCCATCCTCATGATCATGGAGCACTATATTTGGTTTTTGCACTAATTCTACGTTGGTGTGCCTTGTAAGAGCGTGGTGTTGACACGACATGCTGTCCACCACCGTGAGCGATGAAGACGTTATTATGGTCCCACTGTTTGGTGTACCTAATGTACTGCCTAAATGATAACAGGAAATATTACTACGACGTTTCAGTGTCTTGGATACGCTGATAAATACTTCTGGGAAAAGAACTGCAAATTGTCTCACTTGGTGTTGTACTTCTGTGGAAAGATATGGACTTTCAGTGCAGCTGCGTGCAACCTAAGTGCTACAACCATGATGCAATCCTTCCTATTCCTTCCCTAATTCTTGTAAAATTGTAAAATGAAAAAGTCATATACAGTGCGTGTGCACTTCCTTTCTTTTGTTAATAAGATCAGTTATCCTGAATTTACTAAAGACTTCTATAGTGCATGTGCACTTTATTACACTCCTTGATTTGCTTGTTTGTTGTAGAAAAATACTAGAGAGTACTACAGCCCGTGTGCACTTTTGTCATTTGTCAATATAATTTGTACTCATTAGGTTTATTTGTCGTAAAAATATTAAACAGTTTTTCAGTGCATGTGCACTTATGTGTTAATATGTCTTCTACTGAACTTCAGTGCCTGTGCACTTCTCTCATTTTTCAATATGATTTGTACTCATTCTGTATACCTTTTATGATTTCGTGATATGTTTAATACTTCAGTGCGTATGCACTTATGTCATTTGTTACTCACTGTATATACATTTCGTCATTTGCTGATATGTTCTGAACTGCAGTGCATGTGCACTCATGTCACTTGTCAACATGATTTTGGCCATTCTGTTCTGAAAATGCTAAAGAATTTTTCAGTGCGTGTGCACTTTGTAATCTATTAAATAATTTGTATATATATTTTCCAGATATGTTTTGTACTCTTATTTTGTCTTTGTCTGAAATGTTTTGTACTCGGTGCATGTGCACCACATTTAATTCATGTACTATATCTGAATATTCTATAAATTGTAAAGTGGATTAATTAAAGAAAAAATGTTGCCGTGCTTGGCAAGTCCAAATGACTCACCATCGCTGCCAAATTTTTGCCCCCCCCCCCCCCCCCCCCCCGGTGGAGGGTTATGAAACACGTATGTTGTGTGGCGGCAATGGCGAGGCATTGCAGAGTCTCTGATCAGAGAGCTATTTGTCGTTCCCAGTCTGCGCTTGACCGCGCGAGAGTTCAGTTCTGTTGCAGTCGAGTTACGAGAGAGTTCACTTGAGTTGCGAGTTGGCAGTTGGGGAGTAGTACCGCGTGCGAGATGACGTAGTTGCAGTCGAGTTACGAGAGAGTTCAGTTGCATGTAGGAAATCGCAGTTGCGTGTGAGGAGTCGGCAGGCGTCGACATGGCACTCTGGTCAAGATTCAGGACGAGGTATATTACTTTTAAATAAGGTAATGAAGCAGCATTGCGCTCAGCTAATGATGTAAATTAACTGTAACTAATTTGTTCAAGAATCGCCCCAATAATAATTTTGTTTTTAAACCAAGCATTTTTAACAAAGAATCCTTTTTTGAAAGAATATTTGCCTTACATTTCCATAAAGAAAAGTTCCCTTTAACTTCAAAAAAATATATATTTTGCGATGCATTTCCTCCAAGCTATGGCGAAAAATAAGGGCAGATGCAGTTTTACTGAGGTAAGAATTTGAGTTTAATCAGGGCCTAAGATCGACATTTCGGTCTATTTGCGTTTTCATTGTCACTGAGATTTAATTTTTTTTTTATTGAATTGAGTTACATTTTTTTGTGGGGAGCTTACATTTGGGTCAGATTGCTATTTTTATTTAATTGTCATTGTCATTAAATTTATTTGTTGGGAGGTTACATTAGGTCATATTCTGGTTAACATTTAATTACTGTGTTTAAAATTTATCTGGGGAGGTTACACTTAGCACAATGTCCATTAGCATTTAAAAATATTGTGTTTAAAATTTTTGTGGGGAGGTTACAACCTCTTGGGCTGAAGGCCCAAAACCACACAAAAAACAAGAATGGCTGAAGACCTGAACACAAGTTGTAAGAGTTGCTTTAAAGAATACGCACGGCTGAAGGCCTTAGTTAAAAAAAAAATTTCACGCAAATATTCTGTTGAAGGCCACACACTGGACACTGAACAACTCAGGACTTAGCGCCTGGAAAACAAGAATCTCAGAGAGAACAAACTTTCAAAATTTTAGTTATTTAACAAATCAATCTCTAAACTTTAATTTATGTCAGCTGAAGGCCTTATCTTAAAAATATTTCACGTACAGCTCGGCTGAAGGCCACACACTGGGCACTGAACAACTCAAGGCTCAAGGCCTGGATAACAAGAATTTCAAACAGAAAATATTTTCAAAATTTAGTCTTTAAGCAAATCAATCTTCAAACTTTAATTTAAGTCAGCTGAAGGCCTTATTTAACAATTAAAACAAACTAATTATTAGACAGCTGAAGGCCTCACACTGTACTTCAGACTAAAATGAAAATCACAATCTAAAACCAACAGCACAGTGGTGCTCAGAAGTGTTCCAAGGGTCGGCCTGAGGAGGCAGCCCTAACGTAAAGTGAGGTGAGACAGGCAGCCAAGAGTAAGGTTAAATAATCGTATGGCAACCTGAACAAGGGACAGCCGAAGGACCGAACAACAACCTAATCAGTTCCCTTCCACCCGACCAATGGTACGACAACGGAAAATATCACCTGAGGACGAAGATACCAGCTGCACTACATCTTGAAAATTGGCGTCTAATAACAGCCAAGGCAAAATAACTACTCTTAAGAAAAAATATGAACAAACAACTAAAAGGCTGCCGAACTACACGCCGTGCCGGACAGCATCAACACGGCGAGGAAAAACACACTGCCTACAAACTACGCCAACGACGAGGGCGGGTAACTGGGGCGTTGACGGGCACAAGGCAGGAAATACTGCTGGTGCACTGCACTGATAAGTAACAACCAATTTAATAGTTACAGACCATACAGGAAGACGGCTGCAAAATTTGGCCGACTCCAACACACCATACATTGCTGTTAGCCAGAACGGGCCAGGGAGCAACAACTGGCAATGAACGAAGACATTTCACAGCAGTTGAGGTTTCATAACAGATTATCTGATCACTGAACTTCAGTGTCCAGGTACGGTGAGCAACGAACTTTGCAGCTCTCGCAGCTAGCGCCTCACAATCCGACCCCACGTGCATGCCATCAGCGTCCCGGCCTGACCTCTCACCGCGGAGACTTCCTCGCTGCTCTGTCACAACTGACCGTCTGCCACACACACCACCGCACGGAAATATAGCGGTCACACCAAAGATGATACAGCAGTACTGGTATCGATAAGCGCTGCTGCTGCTGCCACTGACGGACGCATGTCAGCAACTCGTTATGGTAGTAACTCGGGGAGAAATGAGACGTCACTAGATTGTCACAAAATACCAAGGAACAAACGGCATAAACGCGAGCCGGCCATGGCTCAATTGTGGCTGTTCTGCAAGTCTTTTCCTTACGTTTGAATCACATGTGCACCATCTGATCAAAAGCATCTGGACAGCTAATAGTGGGTATTAATACGGGGTGTGTCCACCATTTGCCATTACGACAGCTTGAGCTCTGCTGGGGAGACATTCAATGAGGTGACTGAATGTCTGTGAGGGAATGAGAGCCCACCCTTCCTAAAGAATCGTAAGCAGAAAATTTAGCGCTGTTGGACGTAGGGGTCTGGAGCAAAGTCGACTCATGCCAAAGGTATTCCAGAGGGTTCAGTTCGCTGATCTAGGCAGGCCATTCCATTTCGGGAATGCTGTCCGCAAACCATTGCCTCACAGACGTTGCTTCATGACAGAGTGTACTGACATCCTCATACAGTCAGGTTTTTGAACTCTTCCTTTACTGTATGCAGCACACAAAAATTTAAAGTTTGTTCATCTCCACCTACATTCAGCGTTTTCTTAAGCAATTTTAAGGGCATCACACCCTAACAATGCGGAACACCTCCGTACCATAACACAACCTCCCCTGTTGCTCATTGTTTGCACTACACGTGATGGAAGATAATGTTCTCCAGGCATTCGCAAAACCAAACCCTTCTACAGAGTACATCGTCATTCGTCACTCCAAATCACTCGTTTGCAGTCATTCACTGTCCAGTGGCGTCATTCATTACACCTATGAACCGTTTCTTAGAATTGTTACAGAAATTACAATGAAATGAATACCCCTAGCTGCATATACGCGTTGATATAAGTCAACGGGGACAGTTGAAAAAGTCTGCCCGGACCGGGACTCGAACCCGGGATCTCCTGCTTACATGGCAGATGCTCTATCCATCTTTTTTTAAATTAAAAAAAAAATTATAACGTGTGTGCGCCAACCCACAAAAATACGATGAAAAGAAGGGTATTTCTAGTAGAGTGTGGAAGGTATTTTTTATTGTTTTCTTATTTTATTTATATAGATATCAATGGGCGAACAGCCAAAGTTAATCAAGCCCGGAAAACTAAAACAGAATGAAGACACCATCGAAGATAGTAAACATACACTACTGGCCATTGAAATTGCTACACCACGAAGATGACGTGCTACAGACGCGAAATTTAACCGACAGGATGAAGATGCTGTGATATGCATATCATTAGCTTTTCAGAGCATTCACACAAGGTTGGCGCAGGTGGCGACACCTACAACGTGCTGACATGAGAGAGTTTCCAACCGATTTCTCATACACAAACAGCAGTTGACCGGCGTTACCCGGTGAAACGTTGTTGTGATACCTCGTGTAAGGAGGAGAAATGCTTACCATCACGTTTACGACTTTGATAAAGGTCGGATTGTAGCCTATTGCGATTACGGTTTATCGTATCGCGACATTGCTGCTCACGTTGGTCGACATCCAATGACTGTTAACAGAATATGGAATCGGTGGGTTCAGGAGGGTAATACGGAACGCCGTGCTGGATCCCAACGGCCTCGTATCATTAGCAGTCGAGATGACAGGCATCTTATCCACATGGCTGTAACGGATCGTACAGCCACGTCTCGATCCCTGAGTCAACAGATGGGGACGTTTGCAAGACAACAACCCTCTACACGAACAGTTCGACGACGTTTGTAGCAGCATGAACTATCAGCTCGGAGACCATGGGTGCGGTTACCCTTGTCGCTGCATCACAGACAGGAGCGCCTGCGATGGTGTACTCAACGACGAACCTGGGTGCACGAATGGCAAAACGTCATTTTTTAGGATGAATCCAGGTTCTGTTTACAGCATCATGATGGTCGCATCCGTGTTTGGCGACATCGCGGTGAACGCACATTGGAAGCGTGTATTCGTCATCGCCATACTGGCGTATCACCCAGCGTGATGCTATGGGGTGCCATTGGTTACACGTCTCGGTCACCTCTTGTTCGCATTGACGGCACTTTGAACAGTGGACGTTACATTTCAGATGTGTTACGACCCGTGGCTCTACCCTTCATTCGATCCCCGGGAAACCCTACATTTCAGCAGGATAATGCACGACCGCATGTTGCAGGTCCTGTACGGGTCTTTCTGGATACAGAAAATGTTCGACTGCTGCCCTGGCCAGCACATTCTCCAGATCTCTCACCAACTGAAAGCGTCTGGTCAATAGTGGCCGAGCAACTGGCTCGTCACGATATGCCACTCACTACTCTCGATGAACTGTGGTATCGCTTTGAAGCTGCATGGGCAGCTGTACCTGTACATGCCATTCAAGCTCTGTTTGACTCAATGCCCAGGTGTATCAAGGCCGTTATTAGGGCCAGAGGTGGTTGTTCTGGGTACTGATTTCTCAGGATCTATGCACCGAAATTGCGTGAAAATATAATCACATGTCAGTTCTAGTATAATATATTTATCCAATGAATACCCGTTTATCATCTGCATTTCTTCTTGGTGTAGCAATTTTAATGGCCAGTAGTGTAAATAACATGAAAATAAAGCTACCACTTCGTAGTTAGGCTTCTGAGCGACTGCGCCCACTGATAAAGGTAGTTCAATATATGATCGTTTGCAGTTCGTTCTGACCTCATCAACCACTGCCTGGAACATTCCAGCTACACGGCAGGCTGTGAATGGCACTCCATAGGTAGTTTGTGAAGCATTGTCGGTATCTGGTATGCTCAGAAATAGCATGATGTCTTTCTTGCAAATATAGCCAGAAGTGAAGTAAACTCTTGTGTCCGTCACGATAGAGGTAATGGACCGCATGCCCACGTATCCAGGTGACGGAGTTGGACCGAGTCTTGGGGCAAAATTTCTCATCCGGAAACAATAACGTCCGATCAGATATATGCTCCGGCGTAACTCGCAAGAGATAAGCCAGCATCTGCCGCACTAGGAACCAAACCGGTTCCGCCTCTCCACAGCTGAGGCGGTGCTCGTCAGAATCTACACAATTGGGAGATTCTGCCATGTGGATGTTGTAGAGACGTTCTTGCGTCACCAGCTTCCCATTAACGACTACGTACCATTGGGAAACAACATCGGAATCAAGCATGGTATCGTGTACAGTCTTCCACATCACGCACCACCGTACATCAGGAAATTTTAGTTCGACCACATTTAGGGGACGGTGTTGCAGCATGTCGTGATATAGGCGTCGAGTTGTGGCCATTCGTGGTGTCGTTAGCGCTACGCTAGAATAACTTTGTTCTAAATAGAAACGTCCTATATAAAAGAGGGGCGCTGGGATGTCCTGTAGTGGCACCGGCGCTCTTAGTGAAGCAGGTCGTACCGCCGTCAGAAGCAAACTCGGGAGGCTTGTAGGACAACTTACAATGAAATGAACACCCTTAGCTGCTTACAGGCGTTGACATACGTCAACGGGGACAGATGAAAATGTGTGCCCCGACCGGGACTCCTGCTTACATGGCAGACGCTCTATCCATCTGAGCCAGCGAGGACACAGAGGATAGCGCGACTGCAGGGATTTATCTCTGGCACGCCTCCCGCGAAACCCACATTCTCAACGAATTGTCCAGCACCACATTCGTAGTGCCCCCGCCCATTATACTCATTACTCGCGACGCGTTGCCGATTCCCGTAAGAGTTCGGGCACTGTTTGTGCATTCGCACAGAAGAAGAAGATGGTCAAGTGGCCGGTGAGCCTTAGCTATATATATACTAAGATGGTATCGGTTCTTTCGGACGTGTCCAAAGGAACAGATACCATCTTAGTATATGTATTTTAGGACAACGGCGCAGCCGGCCGCGGTGGTCTAGCGGTTCTAGGCGCGCAGTCCGGAACCGCGCGACTGCTACGGTCGCAAGTTCGAATCCTGCCTCGGGCATGGATGTGTGTGATGTCCTTAGGTTAGTTAGGTTTAAGTAGTTCTAAGTTCTAGGGGACTGATGACCACAGTAGTTAAGTCCCATAGTGCTCAGAGCCATTTGAACCATTTTTTTGAACAACGGCGCAGCAGACATTGAGCTAACATAGAGGGCAATGGCCCTATCATGGACATTAACTAGCGCGAGACCACCTTTTCCCTTGGGGAGGGTAAGAGATACGTATCTGATCTTCAGTAACATACCAGCGCTGACGAAGTATCCCAGCGCTGCCATGACGGTACGTGCCAAGGGGTTCGGAATGGGTAGCGTTTGGGCGACATGCGGTATGCGGGACGCAAGGTATACATTGGCATAATGCGCCCGCTGAACGATGTTAAGGGATCGCAAGCGCTGATTTGCAATTCCGGCCCGAATTTGGTTAAGAAGACGTCGATAGCTGAGCGTCGTCGCGCGTCGCATGTCGTTCATGAAATCCAAGCCCAAGCAGCGGACAGTATCTCTGAAGCGTAAGGGGGCAATGTGTTCCTGCGGCAGCCCAATCCCGATGCTCAAGTCGACGGACTTGTCAACTTTGATTTGGCTACCAGAAGCTGTACCGTAGGTTGCAATCCAGTCCAAAGCCGCGGCCATATCGTCAGCTCCACGTATGACGATCATCAGGTCATCCGCATATGTGGTGCAGCGATAGATGGAGCCGCCAAACTGTATCCCAGTGAGCCTGCCTCGGAGACCACACAATAAAGGTTCTAAGGCCAATGCAAATAACAATGTTGATAATGGACATCCCTATCGTACTGGTCGGCGGATCGGCATGGGTGCCGTCAGTCTTCCATTAACAAGAACTCGAGAAGCAGCCCCATGTAGAAGGCGTGTCAACACTGTGATAAAGGGGTCGGGGTATTCCATGCACCATAGAACGACCGTGAGGAAAGTGTGGCCCACTTGGTCAAAAGCCTGGCTGAAGTCGATAGACGCCAGGGCTGCAGGCAAACGTATCACCCGTGCAAGGGAGATGAGATCTCTGTAACGACTTAACGCAGATCTGATGCTGTTGGGTCCTCCCAAGGACGTCTGATCGCTGGACAGGACGTGCAATAGTGTGCCGCGAATACGTTCTGATAGCAGCCTCGAAAAGATCTTGAAGTCGCTGTTCAATAACGTTAAGGGGCGATAATTGCGGACATGATTCCGTTCCTTCGGCTTATGGATGGGTACAACCGGTCCTTCCAAGAACGGTGCAGGCAACGGTACACCCGGGGACATCAATTCCTGACAAATTTCAACCCAACACGGTACCAACAGTTGTTTAAAGGCTCGATAGAACTCTAATGGTAATCCGTCAATTCCTGGTGATTTATGGGGAGCTCCTTTACCAATCATCTGAGCCACCGAGGACACAGAGGATAGTATCTCTCGCACGCCTCCCGTGAGACCCACATTCCCAACTTATTGTCCAGCACTATATTGATAGTGCCCCTCCCCATTGTACTCATTAGTCGCGTCTTTTTGTCGATTCCCGTAAGACCTCGGGCACTGTTTGTGCATTCACACAGAATGGCTCTGAGCACTATGCGACTTAACTGCTGAGGTCATAAGTCGCCTAGAACTTAGAACTACTCAAACCTAACCAAACTAAGGACATCACACACATCCATGCCCGAGGCAGCATTCGAACCTGCGACCGTAGTGGTCGCTCGGTTCCAGACTGTAGCGCCTAGAACCGCACGGCCACTCCGGCCGGTTTCCACACAGAAGAAGGTCAAATGGCTGGTGAACCTTATATATATATATATATATATATATATATATATATATATATATATATATATATATATATATATGAAGATGGTATCTGTTCTTCATATACGTAAATTGTTACAGAAACTTGTGGCTTTTGAGGGGCTGCTCGGCCGTTGTACCCAATTATTTTTAGCTCTACGCAAAGTTCTTGTGGTACTAGACTGTTGGCAGCACTGTGGAACTCACGGGTGATTCTGAAAGTTTCCCTCAAAAATTATCTCCGTTTCTTTTGGACTCGTACTGCTTGTAACTTTGCTGTTTGTCAGCTTTGGGTGACTTTGTGCATTTCAAACCGCGAGAGAAACCAAATGTATCTGTCTCTGAGAATATAACAAGAATTTGGCCCTTCTAAAAATGTGCAAACTGATCAAATCCTGAACCTTACTATTAATCTCTTTAATTAAACAAAGTGGTCCCTGTGCCTTAATGATCTGCCTAATAATGCTGTTCATGAAATGGTCCCTGTGCGTTGATGATTTTCGTAGCAAAATCATGCTGAAATGAAAATATCGTAACTCGTAATGTAACTGCTTGGAAACGCAGTGCTTGCTGCTCTCTGTGCGCCAGCTGCAAATTTCTAACTACAGTTGCTGAGAGCTTAGTGCAGTGCTCCAGACAACAAGCAAGCTTTTTTATACACATCATTGAATGAGACACTGTTTAAGTAAAAATGACTTGCATCGAGGATGTGGAATATTCTCTTAGGTGAAATATTTATCTCATATATTATTACATGTATGAAATTCATGTTACAACACTCATTAGCACTGACAAAGGGCAACATTAATATCAAACTCTTACTGTCACAAATGTTAGACAAATAATAAACATGAACAATATCTTACAATGAAAGTTACTCACTATTTAATGAAAAATCTAAAGTTCCCTGACATGTCTCATTCAACAATGGTTCCAAACTACGCGCGACTGCAATGCAACTAAATAAAAAATATTACCTTCATTTCTCTTCATATGTGAGTGGTGTGAGGCTCCCGTTCTTGCCGTTCATAACGTGGCGTCTTGTAATAGCGGTAGTGGCGTCTCGTTTCCTTCTTGTGTTAATGGCGCCACTGAATTTGATAATATTGTTCAAAAGGCTCTGAGTACTATGGGACTTAACATCTGAGATCATCAGTCCCCTATAACTTAGAACTACTTAAACCTAATTAACCTAAGGACATCACACACATCCATGCCCGAGGCAGGATTCGAACCTGCGACCGTATCAGTCACGCGGCTCCGGACTGAGCGCCTAGAACCGAATAATATTGTTTGTCCGCGAGTGGCAGCAGCAGTCGTTATCGATAGCCAGTGCTGCGGCACTATCTTTGGTGCCACGGCTGGCATTTCTGGGTCGTCGTCCGTTTCAGGCAGTTCGTTTCAGACGGAGCAGAGAGGAAGTCCACAGCTCGAGGGCAGGCCAGGACCGCTGGTGGCATGCAGGCACTGTCGGGTCGAGGGGCTGTAGCCGACGACTGAACCCAGGACATTTGAAGTTGAGTGAACTGTGTCCAGGAGTGAAACCTCTACTGTTTGAGATCTCACTGTTGTTTGTGTGATGCTGCTCCCAGTGTCGGTCAGACCAACCACAAGTGGAGTCTTGCCAGGTTGACTGAAGCTGCTAGCCACCTTCTACTGCTTGATGTTAGTTTGCATTTAGTGTTATTAATGTTGAAGTGCAACCAGCGGTATCTTACTGCCTAGTGGCCGCAACACCCCAGTTACCTGTCCTGGAGGTTAGCGTATTTTGCGGCAGCGTATTTTTCATTGTCTTGCCGATGCTGTCCAGCATGGCGTGTAATTTGACAGCATCCTTGATTGGGGTATGGATAATTGTTTTGCTTGTTTTCCTGGGTCTTCTGCCTTTTGGTGTTTTAAACACCGGATTCTGGAGACACTGTGCTGTCTGTCACTTCACTCTCACCTGAATTATTCCACCGTTGTACTGGTTATCTGTCGTTATGTGGATTTGCTAAGAAGGTTGATCGGCGTTTAAAGATGGTTCAGATGGCTCTGAGCACTATGGGACTTAACTTCTGAGGTCATCAGTCCCCTAGAACTTAGAACTACTTAAACCTAACTAACCTAAGGACATCACACACATCCATGCCCGAGGCAGGATTCGAACCTGCGACCGTAGCGGTCGCGCGGTTCGAGACTGTAGCGCCTAGAACCGCTCGGCTACTCCGGCCGGCATCGGCGTTTAATCCGTCTCTAATTTGGGTTGCCCTCCTTAGGTGAACATTACTCTTGGCTGCCAGTCTCACCGCTTACATAGCTGTAGTCACCTTCCTCAGGTCGATCCACTGTCTGTGGATCACTCCATCTTACTTGGTCAAGCTGTCATAATTGTTTAAATTTTACCCTAATGTTATAACGTGTAATTGCCTTCCTCACTTGTAATTGAGGCCTTCAGCCGTTAATTGTTTTAACACTGCTTGTGGCTTTCAGCTGGCTAATAATTTTCAATTCTGTCTTAATAAGGCCTTCAGCCATCGGTATAGCCTGTTACGGTTTGTTAAGATTGTTTACAAAAGGTTTTAGTATTTTAACATGTTATTGCCTTCCTTACTTGTAATTCAGGCCATCAGCTGTTGGGTATTCTGAAATTACTTGTGGCCTTCAGCCGCCAAATAATATTGAATCCCTTCTTAATCAGGCCTTCAGCTGTTAATTGTTTGTAACACTGCTTGTGGCTTTTAGCTGAGAAATAATTTTCAATTCTGTCTTAATAAGACCTTCAGCCATCAATATAACCTGTTACAGTTTGTTAATATTGTTTAAAAAAGGCTTCAGTATTTTTAACATGTTATTGCCTTCCCTACTTGTAATTCAGGCCTTCAGCCATTGTGTATTCCGAACTTGCTTGTGGCCTTCAGCCAACAGATAATTTTGAATTGCCGGCCGCGGTGGTCTAGCGGTTCTGGCGCTGCAGTCCGGAACCGCGGGACTGCTACGGTCGCAGGTTCGAATCCTGCCTCGGGCATGGGTGTGTGTGATGTCCTTAGGTTAGTTAGGTTTAAGTAGTTCTAAGTTCTAGGGGACTTATGACCTAAGATGTTGAGTCCCATAGTGCTCAGAGCCATTTGAACCATATAATTTTGAATTCTTTCTTAATCAGGCCTTCAGCTGTTAATTGTTTGTAACATTGCTTGTGCCCTTCAGCCAACAAATAATTTGCAATTCTTTCTTAATAAGGCCTTCAGCCGTTAGCATAGCTTGTTACAGTTTTTGGTTGTTTAAGAAGAAAAGTCTTAGTATTTGTTAATGTGTAACTGCCTTCCTCACTTGTAATTCAGGCAAATAAAAAACCAAATAAATTATTTTTTTTAATAAGGCCTTCAGTCGTCAGTGTAGTAAAATCTTTTAAAATGATTGTTGAAAGTTTTTTCTTCAAATAAAGCGTATGTGTTTACTGTAGCCAACGCCAACGGTAGGTGATTATGGTCCAATCCACAATCTTTGCCTTATCCTGCCTCTCCTAACTACCAGGTTACAATATGGTTTTGTGATCTCATTGTATCTCATTTCATTCTAAATCACTAATCAAATCTTTCTCTTCTGTTTCACATTATTCGAACACAAATCATTTTACTTAAGCACAGATGCACTTAACGTTACCTCCACATTGTCATGAGCCTTCTGCTCGGCGTCTGAATCACTAGCCCTCTATCGACAGAACTTCCGCACCCCTCGCTGCCAAGCAGCGGTGACAAAACAAACACTTCTTCCAGCGACACAGACACTCTGACCAAAGACGGCGCGAGAATAGTAAGGAACTCAAATTTGTCGCTTAGCGTTTGAGTCATCCAAAATATGTACAAATTCCAGAAATGCAAACAACAAATGGTTCAAATGGCTCTGAGCACTATGGGACTTAACATCTATGGTCATAAGTCCCCTAGAACTTAGAACTACTGAAACCTAACTAACCTAAGGACATCACACAACACCCAGTCATCACGAGGCAGAGAAAATCCCTGACCCCGCCGGGAAACGAACCCGGTAACCCGGGCGCGGGAAGCGAGAACGCTGCCACACGACCACGAGCTGCGGACTGCAAATAACAAATCCCCAACAGGCCTGTTTCAACTACGTTCTCTGACTGATTGCATGCAATTTTTTATAAGCACCCCCCCCCCCCCCCCCACACAATGGTCGACGAGTCCTGTCCGTCAGTATATGAAGCCTGCCTTGTCTTCGCAATCACAGTCGTTGACTTGCGCAGCCGTAGAAGGGTTGAAGTGTCCCTAATCTATTTGTTGTGCGTGTGACATGCAGCGAGTAGATCGCGTTCCAGTTCACTGGAGTTCTACTGACCGACCAGGTCCGCTGTTACTGCTTCTGTACTGACAACACAGTATTCCGCGTCTCCTTTAATAATGGCGCGACTGCCTCTCGTGAAACCTACTTGCGGGAGTACGGATACTTTTTATCAGATAGTGCATATTCGAAACTGAGAGTGCCCTATGGACAGCGGAGATCCACTTTGTGGAAAATTTCAGTGTTCATTTACAATACTTCTTGTTGTGACTTGGCAAGACAGCCAAGTCACAATGAGAGGAAGCCGAAAGGCACGCGCTTAAGCTCACGCAGGGTGGCGCGAGGTCAGGAACAGTTAAAGGAATTAATAGTAGCAAATAAAGTACGTAGTTGATATAATACTTAACTTTAATCCACAATTGTAGAACATCTCTCTTGACGATACATGTTATAACCACAATATAAAATAATATCCAATGCTATGGCGTCTTGCTAGGTCGTAGCAAATGACGTAGCTGAAGGCTATGCTAACTATCGTCTCGGCAAATGAGAGCGTAGTTGTCAGTGATCCATCTCTGGCTAAGTCGGCTGTACAACTGGGGCGAGTGCCAGGACGTCTCTCTAGACCTGCCGCGTGGTGGCGCTCGGTCTGCAATCACTGACAGTGGCGACACGCGGGTCCGACGTACACTAACGAACCGCGGCCGATTTAAAGGCTACCACCTAGCAAGTGTGGTGTCTGGTGGTGACACCACACTTCTCTTACCATTTTCCTCTTATCTCCTGTTGTCTTCACCTTCTGTATACTAGCGCAACTGTAGTCAACCCTCTATCGGAATACTGGATGGAATAAACAGTGCGCGTGAGGCATACTTATAACGAGTCAAGGGCACAGGTTTCGTGCCTCCATCGGAGCAGCGTGTACACGTGCGGCGCCTTACTGGATGTCGGAATGACGGAATGCGGCGGCTGCGCAGACTGCCTGCAAGCCTCCGCAAACGGGAGTCGGCGAGCGCTGCAAAGCGGCGGGGAGTTCCTCGGCCGTTGCACAAGGCAGCGCCGGTTAGGAAACGCCTGGCGCCGCTGCAGTGCAGTTACCTCAGCGTCGCCCGCCGCCGGCTCCCTAGCTTGAGCAACCCAATGCCGCACGCCCAGCTTCCGCGTGCTAAATGCGCGCTATGGATAACACGTCTGTGCAGCGTCATCCTCACACAAAGTAACAAATGGTTCAAATGGCTCTGAGCACTATGGGACATAACAACTGAGGTCAGCAGTCCCCTAGGACTTAGAACTACTTAAACCTAACTAACCTAAGAACATCACACACATCCATGCCCGAGGCAGGATTCGAACCTGCGACCGTAGCGGTCGCGCGGTTCCAGACTGTAGCGCCTAGAGCCGCTCGGCCACTCCGGCCGGCCACGAAGTAACAGCTCAGACTCCTGACTGTTCAGACTGTCCAAGACACGAACGCAGACCTCGGTTTCCACTCACTGGGATCTCGACTTAAACCAGATAAGCTTTCCAGACTCACCTCATACGCCACCTGAAAGTTTCTGTCTGCTAGGACCACTTTGCTACAGTCCAAATGCTGTCAACATAGTAATCCATAAACTCCATGATACTACTTTTTCTTCTAAAAAGCCATCGTTCATATTGTTCCTTGCGTTCATTCTTCTACGTCTGTTTTTCTTCATGTAAGCTAGCATCTCACTGTCAGCGTTATCAACAAGCAGGAATACTTTGAATAAGTTCTGTCGGAACCTTTTTTCTTTATTTGGTCTCATAACCGATTTAGAGATATTAATTCTCTCTGTATAAAATTGTACTCCTACAGCCGGCCGGTGTGGCTGAGCGGTTCTAGGCGCGTCAGTCTGGAACCGCGCGATCGCTACGGTCGCAGGTTCGAATCCTGCCTCGGGCATGGATGTGTGTGATGTCCTTAGGTTAGTTAGGTTTAAGTAGTTCTAAGTTCTAGGGGACTGATGTTAAGTCCCATAGTGCTCAGAGCCATTTTGTACTCCTTCAACAATTTAATAAACCGTACAAGTGTGAGAAGGACTCGCGGCCTGAGTGTTCCGTAAAAACTTTATTATCTACATAAATAGTTCATTTATAGGTTCTAATAACTGGATTTGCTCGTTTCAAAATATATGACATAAATGGCCGTATCTTTTTATTGCATTCACTTAGAAGCTTAAATTTGTTACACCACAAAGGGGCCGTAGACCTTAATATTGACAAATTTCAACTTGATATTTCTACCGTTCCTAAGAAAGGGGTTCTTAACTGACGGATAACAGGGTGATCCGATAAGGGTTCCGTTTTTAACGATAAAGGTACGGAACCGTAAAATAATACAGCAACTAAATCAAGTACATATCAGTAAATCGTACACTGATATACACAGATATAAAACTGAAACAAGTGAAATACATCGAACAGGACTTCGAGTATTATGTAAATTAATAGAGAAATGAATTATTATCGTATGTATATATAGATCACCAATAGTTTTTAGAAAATCTGTAAGTTCTTTTAAATGAACTTAAAATTCAGTCAAAATACGCAATTCAGCTAGATGATTTCAAGGTAAACATCAGAACTGCAACTTCTAAAAGGGATCATATGATGAACTTATGAATTTTTTTACCACTTTTCACTAACAGTACAAGAGATCATCAGATATGGTCAAGTAAGTGAAACAACAGTTGACTAGATATTTATTGGCAAACACATATGGTTAGGATGTTAATGTGACTGTCAAGCTCTGGGGATTGTCTTTTTTTGTTTGTGACACTGCACGGCATTTTTTTCAAAGAACACACTGACGCATATAACTTTACAGAACAACTAGCTTAATCTTTGTATTCAAACAACAACGAAGTCATGTTCACTGTTTATTAGAGAAACAATGCACTGAATCCTACTGTGGCTTTCATTAGTATGCACATGTTATTTTCGTAAACTACGATCTTTCTAACGCTCAACACTGACAGGTCCTAGTTTTTCAGGCAACAGAATGTTTGTCCTCAGACGTGCTTATTAATAATTGCAGAATAAATGGCAACTATGTCACAACAACTATCATTGATGAGAAAAGTAGGACTTCTCAGTTGTATGATACAAAGAGTAAATTCAGAAAACGTGACCAAAGTCACTGCTCTAAGGGCAGTCGCAGGCCGATGTAGATAGGTTGACTCGTCCTCTGAAGGGACCGGCCTCCTGGCGAGCGGTTTGTCTCTCCCGAACTAAAAGCTTTTGTGACCGTCGTGTCTTGAATGTGTGTGTATACGCCAGCCTCGAGTATTTCAACTCGGTGAGCACTTGCTATTTACTTGCATTTCGTTTACACGAATTCATACAACATTGACTTTATCTTATCGAGTTTGGGTTCGAATGAAGCGTCTTGATGTGCAGAATATGATTGTGAGGGCGGAAAATGTAAGCAATGAAGGTCAGGACACCACGACGTGTTACACATTCTAAGGCTTAAATTTATAGTAGATGTTAACATACACTCCTGGAAATTGAAATAAGAACACCGTGAATTCATTGTCCTAGGAAGGGGAAACTTCATTGACACATTCCTGGGGTCAGATACATCACATGATCACACTGACAGAACCACAGGCACATAGACACAGGCAACAAAGCATGCACAATGTCGGCACTAGTACAGTGTATATCCACCTTTCGCAGCAATGCAGGCTGCTATTCTCCCATGGAGACGATCGTAGAGATGCTGGATGTAGTCCTGTGGAACGGCTTGCCATGCCATTTCCACCTGGCGCCTCAGTTGGACCAGCGTTCGTGCTGGACGTGCAGACCGCGTGAGACGACGCTTCATCCAGTCCCAAACATGCTCAATGGGGGACAGATCCGGAGATCTTGCTGGCCAGGGTAGTTGACTTACACCTTCTAGAGCACGTTGGGCGGCACGGGATACATGCGGACGTGCATTGTCCTGTTGGAACAGCAAGTTCCCTTGCCGGTCTAGGAATGGTAGAACGATGGGTTCGATGACGGTTTGGATGTACCGTGCACTATTCAGTGTCCCCTCGACGATCACCAGTGGTGTACGGCCAATGTAGGAGATCGCTCCCCACATCATGATGCCGGGTGTTGGCCCTGTGTGCCTCGGTCGTATGCAGTCCTGATTGTGGCGCTCACCTGCACGGCGCCAAACACGCATACGACCATCATTGGCACCAAGGCAGAAGCGACTCTCATCGCTGAAGACGACACGTCTCCATTCGTCCCTCCATTCACGCCTGTCGCGACACCACTGGAGGCGGGCTGCACGATGTTGGGGCGTGAGCGGAAGACGGCCTAACGGTGTGCGGGACCGTAGCCCAGCATCATGGAGACGGTTGTGAATGGTCCTCGCCGATACCCCAGGAGCAACAGTGTCCCTAATTTGCTGGGAAGTGGCGGTGCGGTCCCCTACGGCACTGCGTAGGATCCTACGCTCTTGGCGTGCATCCGTGCGTCGCTGCGGTCCGGTCCCTGGTCGACGGGCACGTGCACCTTCCGCCGACCACTGGCGACAACATCGATGTACTGTGGAGACCTCACGCCCCACGTGTTGAGCAATTCGGCGGTACGCCCACCCGGCCTCCCGCATGCCCACTATACGCCCTCGCTCAAAGTCCGTCAACTGCACATACGGTTCACGTCCACGCTGTCGCGTCATGCTACCAGTGTTAAAGACTGCGATGGAGCTCCGTATGCCACGGCAAACTGGCTGACACTGACGGCGGCGGTGCACAAATGCTGCGCAGCTAGCGCCATTCGACGGCCAACACCGCGGTTCCTGGTGTGTCCGCTGTGCCGTGCGTGTGATCATTGCTTGTACAGCCCTCTCGCAGTGTCCGGAGCAAGTATGGTGGGTCTGACACACCGGTGTCAATGTGTTCTTTTTTCCATTTCCAGGAGTGCATTTCTTTTTATTTGCCGGAATGCTCTTCTTGTTACAGCGCTCAGTCACATTAGCGTAACGACCTTTTGCAGCGCGGACTGCTGCCAGACCTGCAGGAAGAGATTCATTGAGGTTCCAAAAGGAAGCGACAGGGATGTGGAGCCGTGGCGATTCCAGTGTCGCAGGCAGTTGCGTTAGGTTTTTCGGTTAAGAGCCCATGGCGCGAACAGCGCGAGCTAGGTGATCCCGAAGATTCTCGGGAGTACGGTAAACCCATCCTGGTGCTCTTCGAACCATGCAAGCACACTGCGAGTTGTGTGACGCATTGCATTGTCCTGCTGGTAGATGCCATCGTGCAGAGCAAAAACAAACTGCGTGTAGGGCTGGACGTGGTCCCCAAGGACAGATGCGTACTTGTGTTGATCTAGTGTGCTTTCCACGATGACGAGATTGCCTTCAGACGTCTCACAGCGTGCACGCCGACGGCCTTCTCTCGGATGGGCATAAAACTTGATTCATTTGAATAGGCCACCTGTCGCCACTCAGTGGTTGCTGTGTTGGCGTGCAAATTGCAGTCTTCGTCGCCGAAGCACAGCCGTCAGCGGCGGTCCACACTCTGCAACGCTCGCTAAACGATTGTTGAAGAGCTGCTATTGGGAACCTCTTGGATCATCTGGGTAATCAGCTGCTCGACAGTTGCACGTCTCCGCAGCCACCGTTCACTTCTGCCATCTACAGTCCGTGGTGCACCACAGTTACCTCGCCCCCAGTTTCGGATAGAGCAGTTTTGTAATGCACGATGGACTTTGACGACAACGGCATGCAAACAGTTTACAAAGTTTCACGAGCTGCGACATCGTCGCGATTTGAACAGCGACCAGGAAATACTAGAAATTTCCTATACTTCACGTCTATGGTCACAAATTTTAATGTCATCAGACTACCGGTTTCGGTCTGTAATGACCATCTTCAGATCTGTTTTATAAAGACGTCCTAATACGCTGGCTCCAGTATATAGACATGTTTCTATAAAACAGACAGAAACCGATAATCCGATGACATAAAAATTTGAGGCTATAGACGTGAAGTGAAGGAAATTTACATCTTCAACTTTTATAGTCCTGTCTTCCTCAGTTGCGTGTAATATTACGGTATATTAATAATTTTTACTTATGGACCGTCTGACAGCAACTGAATAAAACACAATTTTAGTGCCATACGCGTTTCGCCTTTATTTTCTGCAAGGCATCATCAGTGGCCTGGAATATGTACATATGTTAGCTATTTTATTTACATTTTTGACATTGTGCCTAGAGGTTATAAACAGTTCTGGTGGTTGGTGTTACCTATTAAGTAGTAATGTTTTGAACTATACTTACAGGTTGCGTGGACAATTTCCTACAAATTACGCTCCTGTTGCATTTTTGGTGTTCTTCTTCTTCTTATGAACGCCAATTTGCGGTTTTTTTCCCCATTCCACAACACTATGCACTGAACGCTTGTTTTAAAGCAATGTTTTGGTTTCTGTTGCCGACTGTCAAATGCTTTTGCCAAAGATCGAATGTTATTGCCAAACTTATGAGTGTAGCTATTGAAGTATCTGTGGTCTGTTCGTGTATGCATTTGTGCGTGCGTTTGTGTGTGTGTGTGTGTGTGTGTGTGTGTGTGTGTGTTTTGGTGTTTATATATTGCTGTGTGTATGTGTGTGTGTGTGTGTGTGTGTGTGTGTGTGTGTGTCTCCAGATGATGTGTGGAAGAGTTTTCTTTTTTTTTTATTGTTTTTTGTTTTATGTTATCATTTCCTTTACTAAGTGTAGTAGGGAGACTGTGCTGATGTGTGTTTGTTCATTTATCACATGTTTGTTTTCTGCTATGGCTTTCTGGATGTGGAAGTTTCCTTGCATTTGTACAATATGTCTGTCATAGTTGCTTATCCTCATTATTTTCATTTCTTGTTCCATGTTTGTAGGATGATGGTTGTAGTGTTTTAAATGGTCTGCAAATGTGGAATGGTTTGTTTCATACTTCCAACATCTGATATGTTCTTTGTATCTTGTTTGAAAATTCCTGCATGTCATGCCTATTTATACAGCATCACAACTTTGACATTCAAGTTTATATATTCCTGATTGTTGGAATTTGTCTCTCTTGGTAGCTGGCTGGCTTAGGTGTGATTGAAGTGTTTGCCCAGGCTTATATGCTATTTTGAAGCCCTGTCTCTTTAGGATGTTTGCAACTCTGTGTGTTAGTTTATGTGTGTAGGTCATGGTGTACCATCTGGTTCTTTTCTGTGTGGTGTTGTCATTGTGTGTGTTTGTTGAGTGTGTTTGTGAGTTTTCAGCTTGTGAGTTCTTTTGTATTGTGGAACTGTTGTGTTTGTTTTTTATTTGTGTTTTTATTTTTTGATTGAGCTTGTGTACCACATGTGTGTCATACCCGTTGTTCCTAGCTATTTGTATGATTGTACTCATTTCTTGTTCATAGTTTCTCTTGCTGAGTGGGATTCTGTTTAATCTATGTAACATGTGTCTTAGTGCTGCAAGTTTCTGGCTGTGGGGGTGGTTGGATGTGGAACGTATTATTGTGTCTGTGGCTGTTGGTTTTCTAAAGACGTTAAATGTATGTTTACCGTTTTCTTTTTTAATTGTAATGTCAAGAAATTTAGTTTACACTGTTAGCCGTTTCGGAAATGCTTCCACCCTTAGCTCAAAAGCCATTTGTGATACCCTTTTGGACGTCAGATATAACGCTTCGTTCCAGCATTACGACGACGACTGCGCTCATTCCACGACCGACGACACGCTTTTTATATTGCAGTCTTCGTCGCCGAAGCACAGCCGTCAGCGGCGGTCCACACTCTGCAACGCTCCCTAAACGGTTCTTGAAGAGCCGCTGCCGTCCGGTGTGGCCGTGTGGTTCTAGGCGAATCAGTCTGGAACCGCGTGACCGCTACGGTCGCAGGTTCGAATTCTGCCTCGGGCATGGATGTATGTGATGTCCTTAGGTTAGTTAGGTTTAAAGTAGTTCTAAGTTCTAGGGGACTGATGACCACAGATGTTGAGTCCCATAGTGCTCAGAGCCATTTGAACCATTTTGAATTTGAAGAGCCGCTGTTGGTAGTCCCTTGGTTCACCTGGGTGATGAGCTGCTGGGACTACCACCAGCCGTCTGTGAATGATTATGTGCAATAATCATTCATATTTGACGTCGAACATTAGCGGTGATCACATTAATGTAACCGGCCCGTGTATCATGAGTAGGTACTTTATATGCGCTCGCTCGACGAGAGATCCTTACCTAAGACCTGGAAAGTTGCTGTAGTCACATCGATAAACAAGAAAGGAAGCAGACTCAAACCACTGCATTATAGAACCATATTACTGAAATCGATGTTAATAGGGTTTTTGTACGTACACGGTGTTCCTACATTATGAAATACCTCGAACAAAACGATGTCTTGATATACAGGGTGTTACAAAAAGGTACGGCCAAACTTTCAGGAAACATTCCTCACACACAAATAAAGAAAAGATGTTATGTGGACATGTGTCCGGAAACGCTTAATTTCCATGTTAGAGCTCATTTTAGTTTCGTCCACCTACGCTCAATGGAGCACGTTATCATTATTTCATACGGGATACTCTACCTGTGCTGCTAGAACATGTGCCTTTACAAGTACGACACAACATGTAGTTCATGCACGATGGAGCACCTGCACATTTCAGTCGAAGTGTTCGTACGCTTCTCAACAACAGATTCGGCGGCCTATGGATTGGTAAAGGCGGACCAATTCCATGTCCTCCACGCTCTCCTGACCTCAACCCTCTTGACTTTCATTTATGGGGGCATTTGAAAGCTCTTGTCTACGCAACCCCGGTACCAAATGTAGAGACTATTCGTTCTCGTATTGGGGACGGCTCTGATACAATACGCCATTCTCCAGGGCTGCATCAGCGCATCAGGGATTCCATGCGACGGAGGGTGGATGTATGTATTCTCGCTAACGGAGGACATTTTGAACATTTCCTGTAACAAAGTGTTTGATGTCACGCTGGTACGTTCTGTTGCTGTGTGTTTCCATTCCATGATTAATGTGATGTGAAAAGAAGTAATAAAATGAGCTCTAACATGGAAAGTAAGCGTTTCCGGACACATGTCCACATAACATATTTTCTTACTTTGTGAGTGAGGAATGTTTCCTGAAAGTTTGGCCGTACCTTTTTGTAACACCCTGTATAAACTGCACGGATTCAGAAATCATTCATGTGAAATCCAGCTGGCTCTTTGTTCACACCAACTAATGATTTACTACCAACAGGGAAACAAAAATTGATTCCATACTTCTACAATTCTAGAAGACTTCTGACCCGTCCCTAACAAACGGCATCTAATAAAATTGCGTGCCTCTGGAGTATCTCAGCTGTACAATTGGATTCGTGATTTCCTATAAGAAACGTCTCAGTTAGTAGTAACTGACGGACAGACACCTAGTGAAACCATAATTATATTCGCGATTCTCGAAGGAAACATCAATGAGCTCTCTAACTGTTCTTAGTCTATCTAAACTATTTAGAAAATAAATTGGGCAGCCCTCTCAGATTGTCTGCAGATGATGATGTCGTTTACCTTCTAGTAAAGTCACCGGGATAGCAAAAGTAATTACAAAATGATTTAGACAAGGTATCTGGATGGTTTGAAAAGTGGAAGTTGAACCTCAACAGTATGAAGTGTGTAATCCTCCACTGGAGTACTAATGAAATTACGTTAAATTTCTGTTACATGATAAATCATACGAGTTTAAAAGTTGTCGATTCAACTATATACGTATGGATTACAATTATGAGCAATTTAAAATGAAACCATCACATGGAAAATGATGTAGGAAGGCGAACCAAGAATCGCTTCTTATTCGTGTATTGCTGGAGTGCTCTGCACGGTATGGGATCCTTAACAGATAGTATCGACGAAGGCCATCATGAAGTTCAACGAACGGCAACTGGTTTTGTATTACCACGAAACAGGGGAGAGAATGTCACAAATGTAACAAGCGAGGTAGGTCGGCGTTAATCAACACAGAGGCGTTTTTCGTTGCACCAGGATAATTTCAGTAAATTACAATCCGTTCCTCACCCGAATGCAAAATATTTTGTTGACTATTAGAACTATGAGCAGCAGACGGGAGACGGGGGGGGGGGGGTTAACTATTGTGATAAAAATACATACTTGGAAGATTTAGGTGTTCAGTTTGCCAGACACTTAATTGTGAACTGCAGAGTAAATATGTTGAAGTACTTCGATTTTCGTCAATTATTTTGCCACGCAGACAGCGAAACAGATATCCTACTTTCAGCATTCGAATTCCTAATCTAATTCCCTGAGCGTCTGATTTTATTCGACTACACTCTACTGCTCATCTGATGTCCTACAAAGACACTTCCATTCCATTCTGTTGATCATCGCCCGTCTCTGCAGAATTACAGCACATTCGGCAAATTTTAATTTTTTAAATTTCTGTTCTCTGAACTTTAATTACCTTTCCAAAGTTCTGTTTGGTTTGCTTTACCGCCTGTCAACGTACAGACTGAATAAGAGGGGGCTAGACTCACTCCTTTTTCAGCTGCTGCCCGATTTTCAAATTCATCGAGTTTCTTAAGTCCATTGTTGTTTGTGTATGTGTTCAAAATGGTTCAAATGGCTCTGAGCACTATGAGACTTAACTTCTGAGGTCATCAGTCCCATAGAGCTTAGAACTACTTAAACCCAACTAACCTAAGGGCGTCACACACATCCATGCCCGAGGCAGGATTCGAACCTGCGACCGCAGCGGTCGCGCGGTTCCAGACTGTTGCGTCAAGTACCGCTCGGCCACCCCGGCCGGCGTGTATGTGTTCCAGATAATCTTTCTCCTCCTGTATTTTATTCCTTCTCGCTTTAGAATTTCAAAGAATGTGTTGGATTGTCAAAAACTTGCTCTATATCTACAAATGTCATAAATAGAGGTAAGTGACGGAAAGTCATATAGTTAAGCCAGAATTATGTACTGCTTTCCACAAGTAAGTATTGTAGTTCCTCTGTTTTAACCTTTATCAACGATTTAGGGGATAACTTGAGAAGCCCTCTTAAACTGTTTACTGATGATGTTGAGCCTATACCAAGTACAGCGAATGACTTGCCTCTACAATTTGGCAGAAAATTCGTTTCCTTATTTAAACCCATTTACGAAAGATCCGAGTTATTTGGTACTTGTAGTTTGTATGTGTCTTTGCCGTTAAAGTTCTTTGCTTATTTGGAAGTAATTACAAGTATATTATGCACATATTTAAACCGATCAAGCAGAACATTTTGAGCATCGACCTGCTGTCGATATGAACCCATCCAGGCGATAGCAGCGTCGGCTAGCGAGGAATGACTGCTAGTCAGACACACGCACGGTGCATGTAGTATCAGTGAGCTTGCTGTCCGTGTGTAGAGTGGGGAAGGCGAGCGATCTGAGTTTGACCGAGGGCAGATTCTGATGGCCAGGAGGCTCGGTACGCGTATTTCGGAAATTGCACGATTAGTTGGGTTTTCGGGGAGTGCTGTGGTAAAATCAAGGTGAAACCACATCCAACGTCGTGAGGTTTGGCTGTCACCTCTGGTTACAGATGTCGGACGTCGTAGGCTGGGCAGACTGGAAAACAGGACAGGAGGCGAACTGTGGTGGGACTGACATCAGATTTTAATACTCGGCAGAGTACAAGTGTGTCTGAACACACAGTGCATCGAACACTCCTGCCGATGGGCCTCTGCAGCCAACGACCCATGCATGTACCAATGTTAACAGCACTATATAGGCAACTAGACCGAAATGGGCACGTGACCATGGCACTGGATATTGTTACAGTGTCAGAGCGTTGCATGATCTGATGAATCCCTATACCCTCTTTATCATGCCGATGCGAGGGCGCGAATCCGTCGTCTTCCAGGGGAACAGCTGATTGACACCTGTACATTTGGACGGAGACGAACTGACTGAGGCTCCAGTATGCTCTGGGGAACATTCTCGTTGGCAAAACGGTTCAAATGGCTCTGAGCACTATGCGACTTAACTTCTGAGGTCATCAGTCGCCTAGAACTTAGAACTAATCAAACCTAACTAACCTAAGGACATCACACACATCCATGCCCGAGGCATGATTCGAACCTGCGACCGTAGCAGTCGCTCGGTTCCAGAGTGTAGAGCCTAGAACCGCACGGCCACTCCGGCCGGCTTCACGTTGGCATCCATTGGTCTGGTGGAGCTCGTGCAAGACCCCACGACGGCCAAAGAGTATCGTACACTGGTTGCAGACCATGTTTGCCCCTTCATCACCGTCATGTTTCCCGACGTCAGGAGCATTTTTCAACCAGATAATGGGCCATGTCACAAGGCCAGCAGTGTGATGGAGTGGTTCGAGGAACACTGTGGCGAGTTCCAGTTGATGTGCTGCCCCCCCCCCCCCCATCCCACCAGATCTGAACCCAGTCGAACACACATGGTATGTGGTTGAACGTGGCGTCAAAGCTCATCGCCCCCACTTCCCGGAATTAAAGGGAGTTTGGTGACTTGCGTGTGCAGATGTGGAGTCAACTCACTCCAGTGACCTATGAAGGCCTCATTGCGTCAATACTACAGCGCGTCGCCGCTGTTATCCGTGCCAAAGGTGGATATACCGGCTGTTAGGTAGGTGGTCATAATGTGCTGGCTGATCAGCGAATATTATTGTAATTATGCATCCGTATTAACGTCCGGCCCCGGTAAGTGAGTGGTCAGCGTGACGGAATGTCAATCCTAAGGTCCCGGGTTCGATTCCCGGTTGGGTCGGTGATTTTCTCCGCTCAGGGACTGGGTGTTGTGTTGTCCTAATCATCATCATTTCATACCCATCGACGCGCAAGTCGCCGAAGTGGCGTCAACTCGAAAGACCTGCATTAGGCGAACGGGCTACCCGACGGGAGGCCCTAGCCACACGACGTTTCATTTCATCCGTATTAACCATTCCCACACACTGTAATGAAACGTTCAAACTCGGCACGTATATACCAGTATTTACTTGAAACTAATTCTGAAAGAGTTGTGCAAATAACACGATAAACGGAGAAGCTTTTGTCGTATAGTTACGTAACGCCGGCGACTTTTCCCGTTCGGTTTTGTTTACGTGCTCGGCGTGCTGTCTCGGAGCCGGCGTCCACGGTCCGGACTGGCAGCTTTCCACGGTCCTGCGGAAATGTACTCCCCGCAGAGGGTCACGTGGCGACTCCAAATGATGTTATGCCAGGAAATTCCGACCGTGCTGCAGGCACACGAAAATAACCAACACCTGTTATTTGGTGTCACCTAGGCAGACGTAACAGCCGACATAATACACTCCTGGAAATTGAAATAAGAACACCGTGAATTCATTGTCCCAGGAAGGGGAAACTTTATTGACACATTCCTGGGGTCAGATGCATCACATGATCACACTGACAGAACCACAGGCACATAGACACAGGCAACAGAGCATGCACAATGTCGCCACTAGTACAGTGTATGTCCACCTTTCGCAGCAATGCAGGCTGCTATTCTCCCATGGAGACGATCGTAGAGATGCTGGATGTAGTCCTGTGGAACGGCTTGCCATGCCATTTCCACCTGGCGCCTCAGTTGGACCAGCGTTCGTGCTGGACGTGCAGACCGCGTGAGACGACGCTTCATCCAGTCCCAAACATGCTCAATGGGGGACAGATCCGGAGATCTTGCTGGCCAGGGTAGTTGACTTACACCTTCTAGAGCACGTTGGGTGGCACGGGATACATGCGGACGTGCATTGTCCTGTTGGAACAGCAAGTTCCCTTGCCGGTCTAGGAATGGTAGAACGATGGGTTCGATGACGGTTTGGATGTACCGTGCACTATTCAGTGTCCCCTCGACGATCACCAGTGGTGTACGGCCAGTGTAGGAGATCGCTCCCCACACCATGATGCCGGGTGTTGGCCCTGTGTGCCTCGGTCGTATGCAGTCCTGATTGTGGCGCTCACCTGCACGGCGCCAAACACGCATACGACCATCATTGGCACCAAGGCAGAAGCGACTCTCATCGCTGAAGACGACACGTCTCCATTCGTCCCTCCATTCACGCCTGTCGCGACACCACTGGAGGCGGGCTGCACGATGTTGGGGCGTGAGCGGAAGACGGCCTAACGGTGTGCGGGACAGTAGCCCAGCTTCATGGAGACGGTTGCGAATGGTCCTCGCCGATACCCCAGGAGCAACAGTGTCCCTAATTTGCTGGGAAGTGGCGGTGCGGTCCCCTACGGCACTGCGTAGGATCCTACGGTCTTGGCGTGCATCCGTGCGTCGCTGCGGTCCGGTCCCAGGTCGACGGGCACGTGCACCTTCCGCCGACCACTGGCGATAACATCGATGTACTGTGGAGACCTCACGCCCCACGTGTTGAGCAATTCGGCGGTACGTCCACCCGGCCTCCTGCATGCCCACTATACGCCCTCGCTCAAAGTCCGTCAACTGCACATACGGTTCACGTCCACGCTGTCGCGGCATGCTACCAGTGTTAAAGACTGCGATGGAGCTCCGTATGCCACGGCAAACTGGCTGACACTGACGGCGGCGGTGCACAAATGCTGCGCAGCTAGCGCCATTCGACGGCCAACACCGCGGTTCCTGGTGTGTCCGCTGTGCCGTGCGTGTGATCATTGCTTGTACAGCCCTCTCCCAGTGTCCGGAGCAAGTATGGTGGGTCTGACACACCGGTGTCAATGTGTTCTTTTTTCCATTTCCAGGAGTGTAGGTTACCGGTCAAGCAAGGGCAGGGGAGGGTATACAGCTAGCTATGGACATCGAATAAAACTCGTAAAAGAAATCGTTTGCATGCATACTGCATCCGATACAGAAAATGCAATTAAATTTTAATGTAGTGCAGCGAGAGAAAGGTTTTTTCGCCTTCTGCTTGAAATACGGTTGAGGGTGATATGTGGGCTGCTTTGGAACGATGTAACGCAAAAAGGTCAGAGATCTGAAGTACCTCCAGGTTTGAAGTCGTTGGAGACAGAATGTGGAAGAGAATGTGGAAGAGAATCGGCCGTGGCCTTGTTAAAGCAATCGCCTCGACATTTTCCTAAATGAATTTGGGAAAACTACGGAGAACGGTCAGAGTGTTATGGGGACCGCCTATATACTCTATAAAAATCAACAAGGATTCCACAAACAGGCATCTTGCAAAACTCAGCTCACTCTGTTCATCCATGAGATCCAGAGCACCATAGACAAAGACGCTCAGGTTAATGTGGTTATTGACTTCCGGAGGGCATTCAGTACAGCACTGTACTGTCATTTAGTGAACAAAATGCGATTTACAGGACTTTCTTGCAGATACAACTCAACTCGTGGCTCTAAAGGGAACAAAATCGACAAACACAAAAGTAATTTCAGGAGTGCTACAGGGGAGTGTTGTTGTTGTTCTCTTCAGTCCTGAGACTGGTTTGATGCAGCTCTCCATGCTACTCTATCCTGGGCAAACTTCATCATCTCCCAGTACTTACTGCAACCTACATCCTTCTGAATCTGCTTAGTGTATTCATCTCTTGGTCTCCCTCTACCATTTTTACCCTCCACGCTGCCCTCCAATGCTAAATATGTGATCCCTTGATGTCTCAGAACATGTCCTACCAACCGATCCCTTCTTCTAGTCAAGTTGTGCCACAAACTCCTCTTCTCCCCAGTCCTATTCAATACCTCCTCATTAGTTACGTGATCTACCCATCTTATCTTCAGCATTCTTCTGTAGCAACACATTTCAAAAGCTTCTATTCTCTTCTTGTCCAAACTATTTATCGTCCATGTTTCACTTCCATACATGGCTACACTCCATACAAATACTTTCAGAAACGACTTTCTGACACTTAAATCTACACTCGATGTTAACAAATTTCTCTTCTTCAGAAACGCTTTCCTTGCCATTGCCAGTCTACACTTTACATCCTCTCTACTTCGACCATCATCAATTATTTTGCTCCCCAAACAGCAAAACTCCTTTACTACTTTGAGCGTCTCATTTCCTAATCTAATTCCCTCAGCATCACCCGACTTAATTCGACTACATTCTATCAATCTCGTTTTGCTTTTGTTGATGTTCATCTCATATCCTTCTTTCAAGACACTGTCCATTCCGTTCAACTGCTCTTCCAAGTCCTTTGCTGTCTCTGACAGAATTACAATGTCATCGGCGAACCTCAAAGTTTTTATTTCTTCTCCATGGATTTTAATGACTACTCCGAATTTTTTTTTGTTTCCTTTACTGCTTGCTCAATATACAGTTTGAATAACATCGGGGACAGACTACAACCCTGTCTCACTCAATTCCCAACCACTGCTTCCCTTTCATGCCCCTCGACTCTTATAACTGCCATCTGGTTTTTGTACAAATTGTAAATAGCCTTTCGCTTCCTGTATTTTACCTCTGCCATCTTTAGAATTTGAAAGAGAGTATTCCAGTCAACATTGTCAAAAGCTTTCTCTAAGTCTACAAATGCTAGAAACGTAGGTTTGCCCTTCCTTAATCTAGCTTCTAAGATAAGTCGTAGGGTCAGTATTGCCTCACGTGTTCCAACATTTCTACGGAATCCAAACTGATCTTCCCTGACGTCAGCTTTTACCAGTTTTTCCATTCGTCTGTAAAGAATTCGCAGCTGTGACTTATTAAACTGATAGTTCGGTAATTTTCACATCTGTCAACACCTGCTTTCTTTGGGATTGAAATTATTATATTCTTCTTGAAGTCTGAGGGTATTTCACCTGTCTCATACATCGTGCTCACCAGATGGTAGAGTTTTGTCATGACTGGCTCTCCCAGGGCCGTCAGTAGTTACAATGCAATGTTGTCTACTCCCGGGGCCTTGTTTCGACTCAGGTCTTTCAGTGTTCTGTCAAACTCTTCACGCAGTATCGTATCTCCCATTTCATCTTCATCTACATCCTCTTCCATTTCCATAATATTGTCCTCAAGTACATCGCCGTTGTATAGACCCTCTATATACTCCTTCCACCTTTCTGCTTTCCCTTCTTTGCTTAGAACTGGGTTCCATCTGAGCTCTTGATATTCATACAAGTGGCTCTCTTATCTCCAAAGGTCTCTTTAATTTTCCTGTAGGCAGTATCTATCTTACCCCTAGTGAGATAAGCCTCTACATCCTTACATTTGTCCTCTAGCCATCCCTGCTTAGCCAATTTGCACTTCCTGTCAATCTCATTTTTGAGACGTTTGTATTCCTTTTTGCCTGCTTCATTTATTGCGCTTTTATATTTTCTCTTTTCATCAATTAAATTCAGTATTTCTTCTGTTACCCAAGGATTTCTACTAGCCCTCGTCTTTTTACCTACTTGATGCTCTGCTGCCTTCACTACTTCATCCCTCAAAGCTACCCATTCTTCTTCTACTGTATTTCTTTCCCCCATTCCTGCCATTTGTTCCCTTACGCTCTCCCTGAAACTCTGTACAACCTCTGGTTTAGTCAGTTTATCCAGGTCCCATCTACTTAAATTCCCACCTTTTTGCAACTTCTTCAGTTTGCAACTAAGGCCGAGAATTTGTTACTACTCCTGCATTGCCCCTATTTGATTTTGTATTTATAACCCTGTATTCACCTGACCAAACGTCTTGTTCCTCCTGCCACCGAACGTCACTAATTCCCACTATATCTAACTGTAACCTATCCATTTCCCTTTTTAAATTTTCTAACCTACTTGCCCGATTAAGGGATCTGACATTCCACGCTCCGATCCGCAGAGCGCCAGTTTTCTTTCTCCTGATAACAACGTCCTCTTGAGTAATCCCCGCCCGGAGATCCGAATGGGGGACTATTTTACCGTCGGAATATTTTACCCAAGAAGACGCCATCATTATTTAACCATACAGTAAAGCTGCATGCCCTCGGAAAAAAATTACGGCTGTAGTTTCCCCTTCCTTTCAGCCGTTCGCGGTACCAACACAGCAAGGCCGTTTTGGTGAGTGTTACAAGGCCAGATCAGTCAATCATCCAGACTGTTGCCCCTGCAACTACTGAAAAGACTGCTGCCCCTCTTCAGGAACCACACATTTGTCTGGCCTCTCAACAGATACCCCTCCGTTGTGGTTGCACCTACGGTACGGCCGTCTGTATCGCTGAGGCACGCTAGCCTCCCCACCAGCCGGCCGGAGTGGCCGTGCGGTTCTAGGCGCTACAGTCTCGCACCGCGTGACCGTTACGGTCGCAGGTTCGAATCCTGCCTCGGGCACGGATGTGTGTGATGTCCTTAGGTTAGTTAGGTTTAAGTAGTTCTAAGTTCTAGGGGACTGATGACCACAGATGTTAAGTCCCATAGTGCTCAGAGCCATTTGAACCTCCCCACCAACGGCAAGATCCATGGTTCATGGGGGTAGTTACAGTGCAGTTAATATTTGCAATTTATATTAATGGAAAACATTGGGGGCTCCTTGAGGCTATTTGTGGACGATGCTGTTGTCTGCAGGAAGCTAGCAACGGCAGGAGGTTGTAGCGAAGTGCAGGGAAACCTAGAGGATCGACGATTCGCGCAAGACTGGCAGTTGACGCGGGGAGTAAATAAAATACACAATGTATTGCGCATGTACAGTGTGTCTGCCCTAAGAGTCATCACGCGCATATTGTCTGGTGTTTCGGCAGGTATCCGCAATCTTGTTTTCGCAACGTGTAGCTGTAGTCAAATCAAATGGCTCTGAGCACTATGGGACTTACCATCTGAGGTCATCAGTCCCCTAGAACTTAGAACTACTTAAACCTAACTAACCTAAGGACATCACACACATCCATGCCCGAGGCAGGATTTGAACCTGCCACCGTAGCGGTCGCGTGGTTCCAGACTATAGCGCCTAGAACCGCTCGGTCACTCCGGCCGGCCCACACAGAGGCGCGCTGCTTAGTCGCTGTTGGAGTATTGGCTTATTCTTCCTATTTTACTGTCTCTGTTTATACATATCGGTAAAACGAACATCGCAGAGGTCTAATCTGAAAGCGCTCTATCGAATGGGAATGTAAAGTTCCGATTTATTTATTTATTTATTTATTTGCTTTTGGAAACAAACCGAAGCACTCCAACGCCGCTGGGAGTCGCAATACCCAATTCATAAACAGTACTTGTTTGGGATGACGTCAGCTAGACGTTGGAAACTTGAAATCACAAATATCTCCCGAAACGCCAGGGAAAATGCGCCTGACTGCTCTCATGACAAACGCCCGGTACAGGCGAAGAGATCTACTACTGTTCTATTACACCATTAGCGACAAGTAGCTGGAAAGAGTAACCACCGCAAAATGCCTGGGAGTAACCATCGGGAGCGACTTCATGTGGAATGAACACATTTATCAAACTGTAGGGAAAGCAGATACCGGACCAAACTTCATAGGAAAAATCTGAAGGAAATATTCATCGACGAAAGAACTGGCTTACAAAACACTTGTTCGAGCGCTACTCATCACTTTCCATTCCCGTTAGGTTGCGTTAATAGGGAAGCTCCATCGAATAGTGGAGCGTTTTGTCGCTGGATCGCTTAGTCTGCTCAGCAAACTCCAGCGACTAGAGAGTGTTGTGCACGATAGAGTGCTTTACTATTGAAAGAGGAGCGAAACTGTAGATCATTTCCTCCCACAGATATCTAGCGAAATGATCACGACGAGGAAATCGGACAAATAAGATGTCATACAAAGCTTTGCCGGCAATCGTTCTTCCAGCGCCATTCATGAACGGAACGAGGAAGGTGGGAAAAGATTCTGGTGCGAAAAATACCTTCGCCCACACGCCGTGCGGCGTGAGATAGTGTGCGGTGTATATGTTGACGTAGACGTAGAAGCAGTTTCCGAATCCGAGTCGGACATCTTACCCCTCGCGCCTAACCGATTCGTACATACTTAGGGTTCCAGAGGCAGAGAAATTAGTGTTTCTTTCCAACAGTTTTCCAGAATTTTTATGCTGTATTCATTATCCCGTTGAACTAAAGGCATAAAAACTGCAAAATAAAAAGGAAGTACATCGACAGCAAAATTAATTCCGTTGCAAGTAACACGAGGGCAATCATTTATTTTGTATCAACGTTCTTCTTTTTTGCGAACTTTTTCTTCGTCTTCACTAGAGAGATATGGTGTGTGAGTGTGTGTGTGTGTGTGTGTGTGAGAGAGAGAGAGAGAGAGAGAGAGAGAGAGAGAGATTATTGTGAACACCTATGTTCCTAACAAAGCATATCACATGGTGCAGTCTCTTTTCAGATAGCTATACTTTGATGCTCGGCGTACCCCTATATGGACAAAACAGGGAACATGTAACGCACCCAAGAAGATTGTCTAACATTATCGTTTTGTTGGTTCAGGCTTTATTGTGTGAGGATGCATAATGTTACATGGGCTACTGACCTCCAAATCTTTGAACACGGTAAACTTACTGATCAACGTTATTTGGTACAGTACTCTTTTCATGGGCGCATTCCACCCTGATTTGATTTTTATGGATGACAGCAGCTCTTGGAACGAGAAGGTATTCAGTGAATGGACTGCCCCAAATGGTTCAAATGGCTCTGAGCACTATGGGACTTAACTTCTGAGGTCATCAGCCCCTTAGAACTTAGAACTAGTTAAACCTAACTAACCTAAGGACATCACACACAACCATGCCCGAGGCAGGATTCGAACCTGCGACCGCAGCGGTCGCGCGGTTCCAGACTGTAGCGCCTAGAACCGCTCGGCCACCCTGGCCGGCGGACTGGCCCACCACGACTTAAATTCCGTCGGGCACATGAGGGACAGGTTGCGGAGCAGTTGTGATGAGTTCTCCCGAATTTTGTCATGTGATGATAATAAAAATTAATTTCACGCAAAGACTCGTGTTTCAGCATTTAAACCTGATTCCTCCATCTTGCGTCTTCATCTGCGCAAGTGCTCTATTTCTGATAATATTTGTGTTGACAATATTAACTCTTAGGCCTATTCCTCTCCTAGAACGATCACCTTGCGTTCACCCGGCTCTTCAACACAGCAGTGGGGAAAACGTGAGACGCACTTGCTGTAAATCAGCTGCGTGACAACCTATTCAATGTTAACAGACAACGGATGCAAAGCAAAATAATGCCGCATACTTGCCATCGTTTAGGTGGGAGTAAACCGCTTCACAGAGGCGGTCATATGAATGAAGACATATATTGTATGCAAATCAGGTTGGCGCTGTACGCTTATTCACGATGAGTCTGCATACCGCTTGGCACAAATTTCTCGCAACGTAAATACCCCACACATACTCATCAACTCTGATTTGTAACTGTACGGTTAGACACAGTGGTTCTCTGTAACCTTGCAAGTTCTTCATTCCGTAGTGTTGGCAGATTAGCCAACACTGTGTTGAGAGAGGAGGCCGAAAGGCACGTGGTTAAGCTCACGCAGGATGGCGTGAGTTCTGGAACAGGTAAAGTAATTATACTAGCAAGAAAAGTACGTAGCTGCTGGAATACTTAACTTTAATCCATAATTGGTGTACATCTCTCGTTACTGTACAGGCTTCACAATATTAATTATCAAAGGCTATGGCGCCTTGCTAGGTCGTAGCAATCGACTTAGCTGAAGGCTATGATAACTATCTTCTCGGCAAATGAGAGAGTCTTCGTCAGTGTAGCATCGCTAGCAAAGTCGTCTGTCCAACTGGGGCGGGTGCTAGTAAGTCTCTCGAGACCTGTCTTGTGGTGGCGCTCGGTCTGCGATCGCTGACAGTGGCGACACGCGGGTCCGACGTGTACTACCGGACCGCGGCCGATTTAAAGGCTACCACCTAGCAAGTGTGGTGTCTGGCGGTGACGCCACACCTACACTTATCTAAATCTTCGTGCGGCGCATGTGATTTATTCATTTTATTAACTAGATGCTACTTACCAGACCCAAGATAGAGGGTTGTTACAAACAAGGCGTCTAAAAATCAATGTAACTGCTGAAATGTTGTGTGAGGTCACTTCTTCGTAGAGGAAAGAAGGTCAAAAATCTAATGGAAATATTGGATCAAATTCAGGAATTTCTTGCTCTAAATACTGAGTAGCCAAAGCCATCTCTACCTTGTAGGCGAAACGGGCAGTTGGCTAGGATGGAATTCCCAAAAATTTTTACAATCTAGATTTTTCAGCCCCGATTCTAGGCGCTACAGTCTGGAGCCGCGCGACCGCTACGTTCGCAGGTTCGAATCCTGCCTCGGGCATGGATGTGTGTGATGTCCTTAGGTTAGTTAGGTTTAAGTAGTTCTAAGTTCTAGGGGACTGATGACCTCAGAAGTTAAGTCCCATAGTGCTCAGAGCCATTTGAATCATTTTTTGATTTTTCAATGTTTGTTGTTTCTCTCGCGAGCACGCCAACAAAGATCGAACGACACTCAGCTTGCACTTGTAGAAGATCGTCTCAATAGACGATTAAAAAAATACGACGGGTGTTCGACAAGTACTGCAACACTTTTTTTTCTTGGCCAAATTTCGTTGCTGCAATACTTCCGCTTGAGCCTCTATAGGTTTCAGACTGAAGAACACAACAAACATCTAATTTGTAAGAGTATTTCATTTCGTCTTTCCACATATGAGGAGGACTTGTCAGAGACACTTTATGTCAGGGTACTGTTATTGATTTCCACCTGGTTTAATTCAGTTCGTATGTTTTTATATTTAAAATTATAATTTTGCAGTGTCATCCCAAAATTAATTGTATGTCAGTGGAATTGCCTTTCAGAATATTTTCTATCTTGAATTATCAACTCTTGACGATTTTCTTGGATGCTTTCTGAGTTCAGTAATATGAGGATAAAATTTTTAAGCCAGAAGAGGTGGCAGCGATAATAATGTCGTTATTACGAAAATTACCTGTGTATCTTTTATGTATCAGTTATCCTCCTGCAACCAATGAGGAGATAATTATCATTTATTTGAGGTATAAACTGTGATAGCGATAACCACATATGCAGATGGCGGTAGTATCTCGTACACTGGGTATAAAAGGGCAGTGCGCTGGCGGAGCTGACATTTCTACTCGGTGACTCATGTGAAAAGGTGTCCGTATGGTTCAAATAGCTCTGAGCACTATCGGACTTAACATCTGTGGTCATCAGTCCCCTAGAACTTAGAACTACTTAAACCTAAGTAACCTAAGGACATCACACACATCCATGCCGGAAGGAGGATTCGAACCAGCGACCGTAGCAGCAGCGTCGTTCTGGACACAAGCGCCTAGAACCGCTCGGTCACAACGGCCGGCAAAAGGTGTCCGACATGACGTCACAGGAATTAAGAAGACTTGGCGGGATGGTAGTTGGAGCTAGAGACATGAAACATTCCATTTCACAAAGTTCAGTATTCCGAGATCCACAATGTCAACAGAGTGCGGAGAATACCAAATATCAGGCGTTACCTCTCACCACAGACAACGCAGTGGCCGAGAGCACCGGCATTTGTACAGAGTTGTCAAGGCTAACAGGTAAGCTACGCTGCGTGAAATATCCTCGGAAATCAATGTATCGCTTAGGACAGTGCGTAGACATTTGGCGTTAATAGGCTGCGGCGGCAGACGACCGATGCGAGTGCGTTTGCTAACAGCGCGACATCGCCCGCAGGAACCCTCCTGGGCTCCTGACGATGTCTATTGGACCCTAGATGATTGGTGAGATGAGTCCCGATTTCACTTGGCAAGTGCTGATGGTAGGGTTCGAATGTGGCACATACCTCTATGAAGCCATGGATCCATGTTGTCAATAAGGCACTGTGCAGGCTGGAAGTAGCTCTGTATTGTCGTGGGCTACGTTTATGTGGAATGGACTGTGTCCTCTGGTCCTACTGAACTGATCATTGACTGGAAATGGTTATGTTCAACTACCTGGAGACCAACGACAGCCATTCATGGCCTTCATGTTCCCAAACAACGATGGAGTTTTTTTGGAAGACAGTGCACCATGTCTCAGGCCCACAATTGAAGAATTGGTTTGACGAATGTTCTGGACGGTTCGAGCGAATGGTTTGGCCACCCAGATCGCCCGACATGAATCCCACCGAACATTTGTGGGACATAATCGACAGCTCAGTTCAGTGGTGCACCCAAATGACAACATTGGAGACAGGAGTAGCAACACATTTTTTGCGCAGATGAGTCTCAGTTCTGCGTACAGCATCACAACGAGTGTATTCACGTGTGGAGGCTTCTTGTGGTGTCACCGCCAGACACCACACTTGCTAGGTGGTAGCCTTTAAATCGGCCGCGGTCCGTTAGTATACGTCGGACCGTAGTGTCGCCACTGTCAGTGATTGCAGACCGAGCGCCGCCACACGGCAGGTCTAGAGAGACGTCCTAGCACTCGCCCCAGTTGTACCGCCGACTTTGCTAGCGAAGCTACACTGACAAATACGCTCTCAATTGCCGAGACGATAGTTAGCATAGCCTTCAGCTGCGTCATTTGCTACGACCTAGCAAGGCGCCATTACCAGTTTATATTGAGATTGTTATTAAAGTATCAACAAGAGCGATGTACACCAATTATGGATTAGAGTTAAGTATTCCAGCAGCAGTATATAAATTACATTGTCCTGTTCCAGACCTCACGCCAGTTTGCGTGAGCTTAAACGCGTGCATTTCGGCCTCCTCTAGCAACACGGTGTTGGCTCTTCTGCCAACACATCACTTTTAAAACATATGTAGCCAAATTGCATTCATCATGTGCACAAAATCCTGCACTAGCAACTCTTTCGCAACTATGCACGGCTATAGATGCAGCAAGGCTCAATATTTCTGCAGAAGACTTCCCACGACTTGCTGAGTCCATGTCACGTCGAGTTGCTACAATATGCCAGGCAAAAGGAGATCCGATACGATATAACGAAGATCTTCCGTGACTTTCCTCACCTCAGTGTATTATGCCTGTGCACCTACTGGGAAGTTCAGTTCTGCGCACTCACTTTCAGCTGTAGAAAAATTAACAATTTTAGGCTCTCCCCCTGCCCCTTTTTCCGATAAATATCTTTAGGAGTCAAGAATACGCCCGCAGCTGTTTTCTATACACATGGAAATAAAATGGTTCAAATGGCTCTGAGCACTATGGGACTCAACTGCTATGGTCATCAGTCCCCTAGAACTTACAACTACTTAAACGGACATCACACACATCCATGCCCGAGGCAGGATTCGAACCTGCGACCGTAGCAGTCGCACGGGTCCGGACTGCTATGGTCATCAGTCCCCTAGAACTTAGAACTACTTAAACGGACATCACACACATCCATGCCCGAGGCAGGATTCGAACCTGCGACCGTAGCAGTCGCACGGGTCCGGACTGCGCGCCTAGAACCGACACATGGACATATGTACAGTCTACCTCTTCAGCAGGCTCTAACAGAAGGCAGTAGCAGGCTCTAACAGAAGGCAGTAACTGTATGGGATGAAGAAGCTTGGTTCATGGGGTCTCGATGCCCAGAAATGAGCTCAGCGACCTGTGATATACAGAGGGGTCCAAAAAAAAAAAAAATGTATCCACTGTTTAAAAGTCCATAACTTGCAAACTAATAGATAGTGTTGTCTCATTTTTGGTGAAAGTGTAGCTTAAAGTCCAAATTAAAGATATCACTGTAGGTGATCGAAATGGTCACCATTAACATCCACACACAAACGATGCCGCCGAACTGCAGCACGAACTACTGACTGCAACGTGTTCAGTTGGATATTTGCACATGAATGTAGGATGGCTTGTCGAAGTTCATCCAATGTGCGTGGCTTTTGTCGGTAAACGACGTCCTTTAATGTTCCCCACAGGTAAAAATCCAGAGGAGTTAGGTCTGCCGGCCGGAGTGGCCGAGCGGCTCTAGGCGCTACGATCTGGATCCGCGCGGCCGCTACGGTCGCAGGTTCGAATCCTGCTTCGGGCATGGAGGTGTGTGATGTCCTTAGGTTAGTTAGATTTAAGTAGTTCTAAGTTCTAAGGGACTGATGACCTCAGAAGTTCAGTCCCATAGTGCTCAGAGCCATTTGAACCATTTTTTAGTTAGGTCTGGGGAACGTGGTGGATACTCCACAGCACCTCTACAGCCTATCCATCTTCCTGGTTGATTTCCGTCGAGATACGCCCTAACACGATTTTGGTAGAGGGCTGGGGCACCATCTTGTTGAAAATAAACTCTTCCGTCTCCATGCAAGTCTCGGATGGCAGGTAAAATGGATGTCTGAAGCTTCTGAAGGTACACCTCACCGGTAAATGTGCCGTCAAAGAAGAATGGCTCAATCAAGCACCGGTAAGACAACCCACACCACACATTTACTCCTGGCAAATTCACGGCTTTGTCTACATGGTTGTTCGGATGTTCGGCGGCCCAGTAGATGCAGTTGTGGTGATTTACTGTACCATTGAGTTTGAACTGTGCCTCATCAGACCACACAATCATCTCTGCAAACTCTTCATCGTTGCGCACCATGTTAGTAAACCACTCGCAGTACTCCATTCTACGATCCGGGTCGTCCTCGTTCATTACGTGTAGCAATCGTGGAATGTAGCACTTCCACTTTGCTGTCTTCCAAATTCGCCGAACACTTGAGCGACTCACCCCACTTCACGGGCACACTGTCTCATAGACTTCTGTGGTGAGCGAGTGAATTGTTGAAACACACGACGGGAGTTAGCTGGACTTGTTACTGTTACAGTTCGTCCATATCGTTGTTTGTGTACATGTTTAACACAGCCTTCGGCTTCAAATTTGTCTCGAATGCGACGAATAGTTAAACGTGTCGGTGGCTCTGTTTGATACTCATTTCGCCATTGCCGTTGAACCTCATTAATGTTTTCGTACTTAAAATACCACTTCAAAACTGACTTCCTTTCATTCAAAGTAAGCCTTGCGCCAGCCATGTTTACTCGAGTAACTAGGTGCAACTAAGAACAAAACACTGACTATCTGGCAAGTGTCATCTGACAAAACAAAACAACGGAATACAACGCTTGTGTGGCGATTGCCGGAACTACAAACTATTACACTACCAAAGATGAGACAACTCCGTCAATTAGTTTGCCAGTTATGGACTTTTAAACACTGGATACATTTTTTTGGACTCCTCTGTATTTTATACAGGGAAACATTGTTCAAGTAACCGAGGTTCAAGAAGCTGTTTTCACTCTGCCGTCTGTGCAGTTTTTTGGACGTGCGTGTAGGAGAGGATAAGGTCAGTTTTCCCAGCACAGCCTAGCAGACGAAAGTCCGTCAACTGTGATGCTAATTTCTCTTGCCCTACAGAGCCCACCTTCACTGCTCGCTACGCACGGATTCGGCCTTGGGTCTTCCCAGTTCCGAACAATTGTCATACGAGGCCTCTCCTTCTGTACAGTGGTGGACGTGCCACGAGCCCACTTGTCTCGTAATGGGGGCTCTTGAAATGCAAAGAGCGGCGTCTCAAGTGTTCAGGACCAAATCACTGCGGCAGGAGGAATGCGTACCGCTCAGTGGCTGTAGTGCCGTGGAAACTTCCTCTCGCGTGCTAGTTGCAAGGGAAACTTACAGAGACACAAAGGGGAATTCCTGGCTTCTGAAGTAATGAATAGAACATGTTACTGTTTCTGCAATATCCTGAGGAACAGTAAGTAATTTCCTTTGCAGTAGATCGTATATTGTTACTGCAGAATGCAAGACTCTATTTAAAAAAAAAACCGTGAATGTATGTTTTAGTATATACTTGTAATACTGATTTATACCGTTAGTGTAATCACTGATTATAGCTTTATAATTTTATGTCTGTAAGAATGGCACAAAGCAAACTTATAACATACCTACACACTTAAAATGTTCTCTGCATTTACATGGGCTGGATTTCTCTGCATTATAACACACTATTATAAGAGTGGTTAGTTAAGAACATAAAATATAGTTAACAGTATATAATGACTTATTATCTCACACATTCTGCTCTTGAGGAATTGTAATGTTCCATTCATTTAGACAATCCAGCCCCAAAATGGGGGGACAATTAGTGGCCTAGGCCATGATATTCTGGGTAAACATGGAATATTCGTATTAAATGTTTCCTAATTAAGAAAACTAAGTTCACGTAATTAAGTGTCATACTTGCAATTGTATGTATAGAGTGGATGAATTGGTGCCTACTTTTATTTCTTATCAATCATGGATCTTTGAACATAATTAAAATTTGTTATAGCTACCCTTTCCAGAAGACCATAATGCTAGACACACTAACTTATCAGGCTGTTACATACCACATATAAAGCAGAGTGTATGTGTGTATGTATCTACATCTGGGATATCCTCCCAAACCCCAGGATCGATTTCAACCAAATGTGACACAGAAACAGTGTCATCAGTGAGTGGTTAATAACATCCTAGCTCCAATAGCAGTTGATGTATGAAAAAAAAGTGTTTTTTCCAGCCCCTGGCATATATGCCCTGCACAACACACATATTACCTGGGAACACTATCAGCTTGTCAGATCAACCCACTTTGCAACGCAGCCTACATGTCAGGGTAAAGAAACGCTTTACAGAACCCTAACAAGTAGGCTACCCTGCATGACAGAGATGTTCTTTCGGACAAATAACAGACAACATATACATATATTACTGATACGAAGATGGCCAATGTTCTCCTCTTATGGGAATGAGGATAATGGACAGAGGGCACCGCCGGCTGCGGTGGTCTCGCGGTTCTAGGCGCGCAGTCCGGAACCGTGCGACTGCTACGATCGCAGGTTCGAATCCTGCCTCGGGCATGGATGTGTGTGATGTCCTTAGGTTACTTAGGTTTAAGTAGTTCCAAGTTATAGGGGACTAATGACCACAGCAGTTGAGTCCCATAGTGCTCAGAGCCATTTGAACCATTTGACAGAGGGCACCACATCAGTAGTGTGTGGAGAAGCTGAGAATTTGGGTCTGACAGCAGGTGTGCTAAGGTAGTCCATGCAGTTGCAATGACCACTGTGTCCAGATGGCTCATTGGTCACCGCATCTGCCAAGTAAGCAGGAGACCTGAGTTCGACTCCCAGTCTGGCACAAATTTTCAATTCACTCCATTCATTTAAATCAATGCCCACTTGCAGCTTATGTCTCTAATTCCTTGTTTCTAGTGTACATTGTGTTGCGTGTGTTTCATTGTTCAAATTGTTCAAATCGACTTAGTTTGTTTCGCGGACAGGGCTAGCACGGCTCGTACAAGAGAAGCGAAAAGCCTTAACAAACAGAAAGATTTAAGGAGTCACGAGAGATGGTGTCAGACTTTTCCGAGGGAGATGCGTTGACGCCGGCCGGAGTGGCCGCGCGGTTAAAGGCGCTTCAGTCCGGAACCGCACGACCGTTACGGTCGCAGGTTCGAATCCTGCCTCGGGCATGGATGTGTGTGATGTCCTTAGGTCAGTTAGGTTTAAGTAGTTCTAAGTTCTAGGGGACTTATGACCCCAGCAGTTGAGTCCCATAGTGCTCAGAGCCATTTGAACCATTTAGATGCGTTGACGTCTATCCCGTCGCCAGACATCTACATCCAAATGTACCTCTACATGACTATCTATAATTCACACTTAAATGCCTGACAGAAGGTTTCTCGAACCACCTTCAGACTATTTCTCTGGCGTTCCAATCTCGAATAGCGTCCGGAAAAAAGAATACTTAAATGTTTCCACTCGAGCTCCGATTCCTCTAATTTTATTATGATGATCATTTCTCCCTATGTAGATCGACATCATCAATATATTTTCGCATTCAGAGGAGGGAGTTGGTTATTGGAGTTTCGTGGACAGATCTTTCCGCAAGGAGAATGTCTTCGTTTTAACGAGTGCCACTACAATTGGTATATCATATCCGTGACACTCTCCCCACTATTTCGCAATAATGCAAAACGAGCTGCCCTTCTTCGGACTTTTCCAATGTCCTCCGTCAATCAAATGGTTCAAATGGCTCTGAGCACTATGGGACTCAACTGCTGAGATCATTAGTCCCCTAGAACTTAGAACTAGTTAAACCTAACTAACCTAAGGACATCACAAACATCCACGCCCGAGGCAGGATTCGAACCTGCGACCGTATCGGTCTTGCGGTTCCAGACTGCAGCGCCTTTAACCGCACGGCCACTTCGGCCGGCCCTCCGTCAATCCTATCTGGAAAAGGTACCACACAGTGCAGCAATACTTTAGCAGAGGATGGGCATGCAGTCTCTTTAATAGACCTGTTGCATCTTCCAAGTATCTTGACAATATATCGCAGTCTTTGGTATGGTTTACGCACAACATTATCTATGTGATCATTCCAGTTTAAATTTTTCGTAAAATAATCTCTAAGTATTTAGCTGATTGACAATCTTTAGATTTGTGTCCTTCATCGTCTACCCGAAATTCCTTTTAATACTCATTTTCCCTTATTTAGTCAAATTCCAGTTTTCGGACCTTGCAGATATCTTGTCTAAATCATTTTATGATCGACTTTGCGAGACTGTAAATGACAGCATCATCTGTAATCAATCTAAGACGGCGGTTCATATTTTTTCTAAATCGTTTATATAGATAAGAAATGGCGCGGAGCCTATAACCCTTACTTGTGGAACCCAGATATCACTTCTGCTTTACTCGGTAGCTTTCCGCCAACTGCTACAACGTTTCTGGCACGAAATCGTGAATCCAGTCGCACATCTGATACGGCTCTCCATAGGCAAGCAAATTAATTAGAAGTCACTTGTGAGGAACAGTGTCAAAAGCCTTCTGAAAATACAGAGATATGGAATCAATTTGAGAGGCCCTGTGCGAGTAGAGAGCCGGTTCTGTTTGACATGCTTTCTGAATTCGTGCTGACACTTGTTTAATAGATCGCCTTCTTCGAGTTATTTGTAACGGTCGGACACAATACATGCTCCAAAATCCTACTGCAAATCAAAGTTTGTAATCCATCAGATTACTCCTATTTCCTTTCTAGAACATCGGTGTGACCTGTGCAACTATCCTGTCTTCAGGTACTGATCTGTCGACACGCAGGTGGGTTGTATATTGTATCAGCTTACTAAGAAAGGAACCTAATTGGTATATAATCTGGACCGGAAGATCTGCCTTTATTAAGGGGATAGTCCTCTCTGAAAATCGCAAGAAATCGTTTTTTATTTTTATTTATTTTTTATTATTAAAATGTCTTCTGGAATATCTGCTTAGACTTCATCACAAGTTCGCCAACAACTCCGTTATCGAGTTACAAGGAGACTTGTGAAAAAGTGTTGGCGAAAACCAGTCACAGCGTGAAACAAATAGTCGACATGTAATTTCAATGGCGGCCTAACAGGCATTACAAAAGTTATGAATGTGTTCGAAGCTGAGACGGCCAGTCTGTTACAACTTCTGCACAAAGGCGGACGAAAATCGAATAGACCGAGCAGGGGAGCGGATGTCAGAATCTGCCAAAGAGGCCCGCAGGACCGCCATGGTCTCCTTTTGGACCTGAAAGTATTGCTGTATCGTCCAGGGATCGCTGACTAGAGATATGTTTAACTGAAAAAAAAATGTACCCAAAACTTTATTCGCGTTTTCCACGATACCATACTTTTCAAATTAGCGAGAAACATAGCATGAGAGCAACACATACGATTTTGATCGGAATTTGATGCCCACATTCTATTGAATTATCTATCAGCTTACGTATCCGTTTTGCGATATCTTCAAAAGTCTATTTCCGATGTACGCTTTTGTCTCGATTTTGTGGGCGAAGAAAATGACATTTGTTTCAACACGTCACCATTCTCCTAGAATTTAATATTTTTCAATTATCCTTTGTATGCTCATAGAAAATACACTCCTGGAAATTGAAATAAGAACACCGTGAATTCATTGTCCCAGGAAGGGGAAACTTTATTGACACATTCCTGGGGTCAGATACATCACATGATCACACTGACAGAACCACAGGCACATAGACACAGGCAACAGAGCACGCACAATGTCGGCACTAGTACAGTGTATATCCACCTTTCGCAGCAATGCAGGCTGCTATTCTCCCATGGAGACGATCGTAGAGATGCTGGATGTAGTCCTGTGGAACGGCTTGCCATGCCATTTCCACCTGGCGCCTCAGTTGGACCAGCGTTCGTGCTGGACGTGCAGACCGCGTGAGGCGACGCTTCATCCAGTCCCAAACATGCTCAATGGGGGACAGATCCGGAGATCGTGCTGGCCAGGGTAGTTGACTTACACCTTCTAGAGCACGTTGGGTGGCACGGGATACATGCGGACGTGCATTGTCCTTTTGGAGCAGCAAGCTCCCTTGCCGGTCTAGGAATGGTAGAACGATGAGTTCGATGACGGTTTGGATGTACCGTGCACTATTCAGTGTCCCCTCGACGATCACCAGTGGTGTACGGCCAGTGTAGGAGATCGCTCCCCACACCATGATGCCGGGTGTTGGCCCTGTGCGCCTCGGTCGTATGCAGTCCTGATTGTGGCGCTCACCTGCACGGCGCCAAACACGCATACGACCATCATTGGCACCAAGGCAGAAGCGACTCTCATCGCTGAAGACGACACGTCTCCATTCGTCCCTCCATTCACGCCTGTCGCGACACCACTGGAGGCGGGCTGCACGATGTTGGGGCGTGAGCGGAAGACGGCCTAACGGTGCGCGGGACTGTAGCCCAGCTTCATGGAGACGGTTGCGAATGGTCCTCGCCGATACCCCAGGAGCAACAGTGTCCCTAATTTGCTGGGAAGTGGCGGTGCGGTCCCCTACAGCACTGCGTAGGATCCTACGGTCTTGGCGTGCATCCGTGCGTCGCTGCGGTCCGGTCCCAGGTCGACGGGCACGTGCACCTTCCGCCGACCACTGGCGACAACATCGATGTACTGTGGAGACCTCACGCCCCACGTGTTGAGCAATTCGGCGGTACGTCCACCCGGCCTCCCTCATGCCCACTAAACGCCCTCGCTCAAAGTCCGTCAACTGCACATACGGTTCACGTCCGCGCTGTCGCGGCATGCTACCAGTGTTAGAGACTGCGATGGAGCTCCGTATGCCACGGCAAACTAAACTGGCTGACACTGACGGCGGCGGTGCACGAATGCTGCGCAGCTAGCGCCATTCGACGGCCAACACCGCGGTTCCTGGTGTGTCCGCTGTGCCGTGCGTGTGATCATTGCTTGTACAGCCCTCTCGCGGTGTCCGGAGCAAGTATGGTGGGTCTGACACACCGGTGTCAATGTGTTCTTTTTTCCATTTCCAGGAGTGTATATTGAAAATTACTTACACGAAACAGTTTTGTTATGGGTCCGATGGGACGGATTCGGGAACTCCCGACGATGACGAATGTTCCGGCTGCAAGGGTTACAGGAAGAGTCCAAGGTATACACAAAAATGATTTCTTAAGCACAAAAATGTACGATTAGATTTAGTATTACTTTTTAGAAACAAAATCACGAAAATCACCTATTTTCCAAGCGTTCGTATATGGCTACCCCTTAAGTGATTTAAGCTACTTCGCTACACTAAATTTGAGAGATGTTCTTGATTCGACATTTGGAATAGTTACTGCGACTTCTTGGGTGACGGAACTTCGGAAAACCGCGTCTAGTGACTCCACGTCAGCAGCATTGTCATCTGTAACACTACCACTGGTATTGCGAAGTGCAGATATTGATTTTTGTCTTGCCGCTGGTGTACTTTACGTATGACGACAATTTCCGTGGATTTTCTACCAGATTTCGAGACAGAGTGTCATTTTGGAAACTATTAAAAGTGTCTCGTATAGCAAAAAAATGGTTCAAATGGCTCTGAGCACTATGGGACTCAACTGCTGAGGTCATTAGTCCCCTAGAACTTAGAACTAGTTAAACCTAACTAACCTAAGGACATCACAAACATCCATGCCCGAGGCAGGATTCGAACCTGCGACCGTAGCGGTCTTGCGGTTCCAGACTGCAGCGCCTTTAACCGCACGGCCACTTCGGCCGGCTCTCGTATAGCAATCCGCACCAAGTTTCGATCTTCAATAAAATATCGCCAATGTTGGGGATTTTGCCTTCGTTTAAATTCGGCATGCTATTTTCGTTGCTTCTGAAAAAGTATTATGACCTGCTTTGTGCACCGTAAGGGATCAGTTCCATCTCTTTTTAATTTATTTGGTAACATTTTCTCTACTGCTGTCGATACTATTTCTTTGAATTTAAGTCACATCTGGCCTACGCTTCCATATTCTGTTCGGAAGTAGTAAAGATTGTCTCTTAGGAAAGTATCAACCGAATTTTGATCTGCTTTTTTAAAGACTACATACTTTGTTTTTATTTCTGGTGGATTTGGACCTGTGTTGCTCAGTTTCGCTGGAACGACCTTGTGGTCACTAATTCCTGTATCCCTCATGGAGCTCCCCGGTTTTTTAGGTTTATTTGTTGCGAAGAGGTCAAGTATGCATTCGCAGCCATTTATGCATAGAGTGTGTTCCTAAATTAATTATGGAAAATAATTTTCGGAGGAAGTTTTCAGTACGATTTCGGGCGGCGTTTTGTGTCTACCGCCGACTTTGAACATGCATTTTCGCCAACATATCGAGTGTCGATTGAGCTCACCACCAACTATATAACGGAATGAGTGGGGCACGTATTTGAAACGAAACTCAAGTTTTCTTTGAAGTGTTCAGCAACTGAATCGTCTGAACCGAGGTGGGGGTCGGTAAAAGGTATCAATTATTAATATATTGTGGTTGTCAAGTACAGCCTGTAACGATACTAACTCAAGAGAACTACGTACTTCAATGTCACTACAGCCTGAACTACTACTACAACGGATTGTCCATCACCAGTGGTATTCAATCTGTGCTTCCTGAACGTTTTTAATTCCTTTGTAAAAATTTCAATTGACCACATTTTCACCTTTAGCCAGATTTGGTACCTATAACGATTAGAGCTTCAGTGCTTTCTATTAGCAATTGGAGCTCTTCTTCCTCCCAACACAGCTAAGTCAATTTGCAACTACAGTACCGATTGTTGTTATGTTTATCCAGTCGTGTGTTTGTCGTGCACCAATTGAGACTGAGGCCCTACCAGTACTTTACCGAGACCATCCATCTTTAAAAAACCTTCCAGTCCACTCAATACAAGCCCTGTTACCAATGTAGTCACATCCTGTATGTAATGAACCCCTGACCTATTAAGCAGTAACTGAAACCCCGCCACCATATGGCGCAAGTAAAGTAAAGTAATCTGCAGCCTATAAGGTCGCAGAACTCTCAGAGCCTCTGATTCAAATCTTCCACTTAACTCTGCACCAAGGTCTGCTGTGGTCCTGCCTTCGATTATACAGATGTTGACGTCTGCTTTCATCTCACAATCGAGACTAGCAGTCTTCACCAACACAAATTGCTGCATATCATCAGTACCGACATGAGCTACCACCTGCTGGCGGCTGCAGCTTATGCTCTTCATGACATCTGGAAGCACCAAATGGCTCTGAGCACTATGGGACTTAACATCTATGGTCATCAGTCCCCTAGAACTTAGAACTACTTAAACCTAACTAACCTAAGGACATCACACAACACCCAGTCATCACGAGGCAGAGAAAGTCCCTGACCCCTCCGGGAATCGAACCCGGGAACCCGGGCGTGGGAAGCGAGAACGCTACCGCCCAACCACGAGCTGCGGACTTGGAAACACCAGTTTCACATCTGGGGAGACTGCCTCCGGTATGCACACAAGGTGCACATTGAACTTCTTCGCTTCCTCGGCAGCCATAATGCTAAGGCATCCCAATATGCGCCCAACATTGGAGCTCCCAAATGCCAGTAATCCCGTCCTCTGTGAGTACCTAGATCTTGCGGGTCGAGATGCTTCCTCTGCAACAGAACTAGCGACTGCGCCTGGTTCAGGGTCTTCTATCACCCACAGATATGTATGCCAGACGAGCTGGGGAAACTTTTAGATCGGGCCTCCTAGAAAGTCTTTCGCTACCTACCACTCGACCACAGGTGAGATGCCAACCTCAATGTGGGCCGTAACTGGGGTGGCCTCAGTAGTGTACCAATCGGGGAATGCTGGACACCTCTTGGATCCCCATATCCGGACCTGAACAGTGATGGACTGGTAACAGCCTCAGGCTGTGTGACCGAAGGAGCTGTTAGCGAAGGCTAATTATGAACGAAACGCTGTGTTCTGATGTGCCGCTGCAGGGATGGAAGCTGTACTTTCACAGCGTAGTGAGGCTAGCTCAGCTTGCGGGACTGTAACGACTGTGGCGCAGAACAATACAAATTCTGGAATAATGGGTAGCATCCCATTTTGCATTAGACAGATGACAGAAGAAGCAGAGGCAGATAGACAAAAAGCAGGGGCTGATTGGGCACAAGCTATTGCTGATAGACAAAAAACAGTGGCTCGTAGCAGAGATTCACAGAAGAGAAATAGACAAGTGACAGCAAATAGAATGGAAGCAGCAGAGGAAAGAGACATAAAAGCAGAGGAAAGAGACAGAAATGTGGAGATTGGTAGACAAAAAGCGAGGCTGACAGAAAGTAATTTAATATAAATATGGAAGGATTATACAAAAGCTTTGATTCAAAATTACTTTTAGTCAACAAAAAATTGGACGACATAACAGAAACGACTGAAGGAAATGTGTCTAGTCTGTAACAGGCTGAATCTAACTTGGACTGATTGGGAAAAGTAGAGGAAGTGCAAACAAGATGTTGACCAACTGAAACTGGTAAGTCAGAGACCAAAAATCATGGGGTTGATGGTGTCAGATACAGGTAAATTTCTGCGGGCAAGTACTGAGCAACACGTTTCTGATTGTTCTGAAACAAGTGAGACATTTTCGCCCGTACGAGAAAGCTCTACTGTGAGAGAGGTTGGTGTTGCGTCACAATCTTCGACAAACGCCACACAAAATTTCGATGACAGGCACTACTTCTCTTTAAGCAAATTTCTCGCCTGTACAACAGATGGGGATATGCGTACGAAGACGTGGATGGGCCAGTTTTGAATAGTTTGCTAAATTACTGACCAATTTATACGCAGCCAGACGGGCGGCGAAGTGATTTCGTGAGTTATAGCAGTAATCAGAGACTGCACAACCTTCGCTGATTTCGAAACGAAGATCACGAAAATATACTGGTCGACCGTGAGGAAAAATCAAGTGCGAATAGGTATTATCAAAGCCCCACCACTGCCAGCAACTAGATTCTAAATGTACTCGGAATACTCTGATGAGATTTTCAACACCTAGACTGCGTCTATAACAGTGGCGAGCTGATTTATCTTTTTATCAACAACAAGCGAAAGAAATACAAAAAGTTCTCGTTATGTGTGGGAAAAACTGACACTGGAGGGTTCAGTTTAATTTTAGTCTATCTGGACGAATACGTACGGAAGGAAACTAAAGAAAATTTTGCGCTAAGAAGAAACCAGCATTAAAACTCAAATGGGGAGGAGCAAAAGGAAATTTTGTGGAGAGGAGCAACCGAAACGGATTCGAGAACGACATAAACAATTGGCCCTCGGCAATGAATTAATGATGAAAGATCCCATCGGTCAGATTTTGAACAGGGTCAATGAAGAGAACGAGAGAATAAAGGGATGGAAATTATGGAAATTCAGAATCCGACTCCAGATGGACTTACGCATGAGAGGAAAACAGAGCAGGTTCTTACCTTAAACATGCTGAATTATGTAGACAACAGTGATGACCTTCCAGCCGAGATGGATAATGCCGAAATGGCGCCGAGTCCTGTCAAAAATAGGGAATGAAGTGTTTTCCATTACTCTGGGTACTGCAATCTCGAGATCGACGTTTCATGTTTGTGAGAAGGCGAAACACTGGGCAGCGTCATAACTACAAAAAGAGAGTGATGAAAGACAAAATAGAAGTAGTTAAGATACAGATGAAATCTTGTTTTCAGTACTAAGGGCTAACATTCGATATGAATGATTTCGTAATTCCACACCTGACTACAGAGATTATTTTGGTAGTGGAATTTATGCAAAAGCATGATGCTTTGGTAGACATGCCTAAAAGAAATCTTTCTCTCTCACCATAGGAAGACGAACAGAGCTGAGCAGTTGCCTTGCACATCAATGCTTAGCGATCATGGCGTTGCCACAAGTGCTGATTCGCTAGGGTGCATCTGCGTCTCTTCTGTCAAACTCTCACAAGATACGAACAATAGTCAATGGAACATGATCAGAGACAAGAAAAGGTTTCCAAAAAGGTTTCAAAATACAGGGTATTCCAGAAAAACGTCTAAAAGGACTCAAGGATATCTTTATTGAACATGCAGCAAAACGAGTACATTTAAGAATTGAAGAGCACAAAAATATTTTACTCGTCCTTACAGCATTTCTCTAGTTTACAAGAAAGAGCTGGTAAGACAGGACATCTTGGAACAAGGGATGATAAAGAGAGCCACCAGCAGCTACAACGATCTTCTGCGAGTACTACCAAACAGGACGGCTCTATGAGACAGATACTGGACTGTCAGCAGATAAACACCTTTGTAACTTCATTATACCGTCTGAAACAGATCGGCCATGGGATTTGGAGGAATTCGTGCAGAGATACCATGGAAAAAGCATTTTTCGGAGATCGATCTGCGAGCTACCTTTTGACAGGTCGAGTTTTAATGGCAGTCAACTAAAATCCAGTCACTGATGGATCCACAACTGCATCCAGTCTTGCATGCCTCATCCAACTGAAATCCACGTCCAAGCATATTTTTCTCCAGGTCGCCACAGAGGTGAAAATAATACTGTGGAAGGATATAGGGCTGCACGGAGGCTGTTGCAGTGTTTCCCAACCAAATCTCTTAAGCGTAGCCTTTGTCCTATTGTCAGAGTGGGGGTGGGCATTATCTTGCAGCAGGATGGTTGTGTCCCACAGAGTTCCTCACGGTTCTGACTTTATGGCGCATTACAGTTTCTACAAAGTGTCTTCACAGCGCTACGTTTTGACTGTGGATCTACAGCCGAGGAAGTTGACGAGCAAAGCGCCCCTGCAGTCGAAGAAGGCTGTCGTCATGACCTTAACGGAACTTGTGTGTACAGCTTTGGATTTCTTCGTCCTCAAGCTGGAAATGCTGGCACTACATATGGTGAAGACGACCTGCAGGAGCCCTCTGCTTGACGATTTCCTTGAGCATGGTACCATAATCAGTGTGCAGCGTTCTGAAAACACTTTGCAGAAACTGCGACGAGTCATAATGTCAGAACGCTCAAGAATGTTGTCGGACGGAAATATCCTGCAGCACTATGAGACCCGCCCACACGCTGATAATCAGACGAAAGCTGCGCTTCACCAATTTGGTTGGGAAACACTGCAGCATCCTCCGTACAGCACGGACCTCTCACCGTTGATTTTCGCGTCTTTGGCGACCTGAAGAAAGACTTGCGTGGACGTCGGTTCCATTCGGAGGAGGGAGTGCGGTTATGGATCCGTCAGTGGCCGACTACGTTCTACGAAACAGGAATTTATCGTCTCGTCACCCAGTGGAACAACTCTCTTAGTGTGTGTGGTGACTACTTTCGAATGGAACGTTCCATGGATCCACTGTGCCTGGGGTTCAGTTTTCATTTGAGTATCCCTCACAGACTACACCACTTTCTTGCGCTACGTAAAGTGTTACCAATCTAAGAAATTGCCGTCTTGGTTGTTTACGTCTTCACGTGTTTTCGTGCGAGTTCTCAGCAAAGCATTAAATGACGAAGTAAAAAAATATGTCACAAACTACATCTGTGGTATGTTGTCCGCTATCAAGACCTGGCCCATGCTAAATTTTTACACACAGACGCTGCTATATGCATTGTTGATGGCCGGATTAGTGGCCAATCTTGTGAAATCAGTTTCTGATAAAAGGGAGATTTCTTGGGGCATCAGGTTTCTTGCTCCATTGACGACAAATTGAAAGCAATATGGGAGATCCTACCGCCAATTACCAAGTAGCAACTGAGAAGTTTCCTTGGACTAAATTTTTTTGGGTGGTGTTACGGCTGTCCCAGACTGTGCGCTCTCAGGCGTAAAAACCGCCATGGGACTAGGACGAGGATGAAATTAGGGGGCTTATCAGTTAAAACAAGCTTTAGTAAATGCGCCCATCCCGATCTACCCTGATCTGAGGATTTGATCTCACGTCGCCACAGACAGCAGCAAAACTGGAAGCAGAGTGGAGTTGTTCCAAGAGGCGGACTCAGTGGAGATCCACATTCGCAAGCCGCGTGTCGAACAAGTGCGAACGCAACTGCTCTGTCATGGAACTAGAGGCTTTAGCCATCGTCTACTGGTTCGTTATTACCTGCAAGGTAGAATGATGTATACACTCACTTCAAGGTACTGGAGTTTCTAATGCTGGCCAAGCAGTTCGACGGTCAGTTGTCTCGATGGGCGCTTTACCTGCAGGAATTAAGTTTACAGCCGGCCGGGGTGGCCGAGCGGTTCTAGGCGCTACAGTCTGGAACCGCGCGACCGCTACGGTCGCAGGTTCGAATCCTGCCTCGGGCATGGATGTGTGTGATGTCCTTAGGTTAGTTAGGTTTAAGTAGTTCTAAGTTCTAGGGGACTGATGACCTCAGAAGTTAAGTCCCATAGTGCTCAGAGCAATTTAAAAAAAATTAAGTTTACAAATTCAACACGTCCCTGGAAAATAGAATATAGTTACATAGGAGCTATCTCACTCGCCTGTCACGCTGAGTTGAGGAACAGAAGAAGAAATCAACGAAAGTAGATTAAATATCTTGTTCTTGAAGAACATCCCATTCGAAAATTTAACAGGGAACGCTCTGATGAGCATAGATCAGGAACAAGACAAAGATCTGGCGTCGGCAGCAGCAAGAGAAAAGGTGAAAGATAAGAATTTTGAAGGTTCTGAGGCAGTACTAAATACTCGAGAACAACGTGTTATTACGCCGCCACAGTCTGAACCGCCCCTTATGGATGGAATGTGTGCCAGGACATCTAATAAACATACTCATCTGGTACACGCATCTGCGCTATGTCTATTTTGGGCCATGGAAGTGCGCCAATATGCTTAAAGAATCAGTCTATTTCAGTAGTATGGACGTGCTTGCAAGTTGTGTTATGTGTCAAAAGGCAAAACCTCTGACTACGAAGCTCACTGTTCCCTGTTCACCAATCATTCCTAGAAATTTAAAGCACTGTAGCCTATGCAGCCGTCGACTTCTGAGGACCGGTGGCTAGAACGAAAAATTGTTTCCGTTGTATCTTCATAGCTGTTCAGTTTGTGTCTAAATGTGTCACTTTGAGGTCACTTAAAAGGGCCTCAAGTAGCTCCGTCTTCAAAACTTTCACCACAGATTTTCTGGGAGCCGTGGGATATGTCAGGAACGTTTTTTCTGGCAGTGGGAAATTGTTTTGTGGAAGTAGGAGGATATGTTGAACAACCTGAAAATAAAGGGAATGTGCATGTGAGAATCGAGGGAGCTCTGCGTGACACATTTACTGTAAGAAGTAGCACGATACCTTGGAAGTATCCGTTAAAGATTTCGTTTTGGTACTAAATCGGCTAGCATACATCTCAACGAAGACAGTGCCAGTTAAGGTCTTAACATAAAAAGGACACTGAGGGCAGGATTAGACAAGTGGTATCATTTCTCCTGCAACATTTCGGGCAGAAGATTGCAGAGCGAATCATGAACATCAAGAAATAAGGTTACAAAGACAGAGAAGAAACACCAAGGGCATCAAGCAGAGATTTTTCTAGGCAGGCCAGAAAATACTTGTGAGAAATCACCAAATGTCGTGCAAAGCGAAGTATATACAGGGTGAGTCACCTAACGTTACCACTGGATATATTTCGTAAACCACATCAAATACTGACGAATCGATTCCACAGACCGAACGTGAGGAGAGGGGCTAGTGTAATTGGTTTATACAAACCATAAAAAAAATGTACGAAATATGTTTTTTAACACAAACCTACGTTTTTTTTAAATGGAACCCCGTTAGTTTTGTTAGCACATCTGAACATGTAAACAAATACGTAATCAGTGCCGTTTGTTGCATTGTAAAATGTTAATTACATCCGGAGATATTGTAACCTAAAGTTGACGCTTGAGTACCACTCCTCCGCTGTTCGATCGTGTGTATCGGAGAGCACCGAATTACGTAGGGATCCAGAGGGAACGGTGATGGACCTTAGGTACAGAAGAGACTGGAACAGCACATTACGTCCACATGCTAACACCTTTTTATTGGTCTTTTTCACTGACGCACATGTACACTACCATGAGGGGTGAGGGGGCTATCGTGTCTCGTGTGGTACGTAATTGTTGTGCTAACCATGGCTTCCTCTGTTTGCACAAAGTTTTGAAGAGGGAGGCTGAATTCGTTGATGTAAGGATCGCAAGTTCAGAGCATGTGGTCTAAGTAGTCCATAGGGAACAGTAAACACTAACCTTTTTTTATGAATATGACATACTGTCGGTATTTCACGTGCAAGATGGCGACGACTGAGAATCGCGCATTAGTTTGGTTCACAATTTTACCTGATTATTGGATGTGCTGTTAAGCAGTTAGGCTCGCTGTTCTACACTGAAGCGCCAAAGAAACTGGTCTAGGCGAGCGTATTCAAATACAGAGACACGTAAACAGGCAGAATACGGCGCTGCGGTCGGCAACACCTATATAAGACAAGAAGTGTTGGGTGCAGTTGTCAAATCGATTATTGCTGCTACAGTGGCAGGTTATCAAGATTTAAGTGAGTTTGAACGTGGTGTTATAGTCGGCGCACGAGCGATGGGACGCAACATCTCCGAGACAGCGAGGAAGTGTCGATTTCCCGGACGATTATTTTACGATTGTACCGTGAATATCAGGAATCCGGTAAAACATCAAATCTCCGACATCAATGCGACCGGAAAAATATCCTGCAAGAACGGGACCAACGACTATTGAAGAGAATCGTTCAACGTGACAGAAGTGCAACCCTTCTGCAAACTGCTGCAGATTTCAATGCTGGGCTATCAACAAGTGTCAGCGTGCGAACCATTCAACAAAACATCATCGATACGGGCTTTAGAAGGCCCATTCGCGTACCCATAATTACTGAACGACAGAAAGCTTTATGCCTGCCTGGGCCCATCAACACCGGCATTGGACTATTGATGACTGAAAACATGTTGCCAGGTCTAACAACCCTACCACAACAAAGGTCAAAAATTAATTATGGTTATAGTGTTGCTCACGCTGCTAAATATTGCATTTTCGGGCAAGAGCAAAGTTATATTATGTGGCAGGTGTCATTAGAGCACAGTTAATAAAGTCATTTCATGTAATAATGAATAAATTAGGCACTCATCTTTCCGTGTTTCCCACGTTGGTCTCGTTGTAAAATCATGGCTCAATCGTCGAAAATCTAGGTGGTGATGATTCCAAGCTCGGATGCAAAGAGGCCTAGGTTTTATTCTGCTATATTCAAAAGTTTTGTAGATGCACTTCACAAACCATTCTTGAAGATTAAACCTTTCAAAGTTAGCACAATGGAGATGTAAAAAAATAATCAGCACTCCGAATTTAAGTTACACTTCTTTTTTATTGCTTTTGTTGCGATAGCACGTAACACACAAAACATGATTTCACAATACAAAACAACTTGAAAATATCTTCCTCACTGTTAAAGTTTACATTTCATAAACTGACTACAATTTGCGCCGTTTTAACATGACGACCAAAGCTTGGCTCTCTAATAACCGCTTACGCGCCCAAAAATCAGAGTTACAAGTATGTCAACGATCATAGTGGCAAAAGAAAGAATACACATAAGAATAATATCATTGCAATACATACATATCGATGTATCGAAGTACCTCTACATTAGTGAACTCAAATCTGAAAGTTGTCACAGAAATATGTTAACTCTTTTACAGAAACACAGTAGAAAATTGCTGGTATCAAGAGATTGAGGTGAGGTGCCGTAATGGTTACGTAATTCAAGTACCATTACACAGGTCAGATGAGTCTCTTTTCAAATAGTATCGAGCGTATGGACGTGTACGGATATGGAGACAACCTCATGAATCCACGGACCCTGCATGTGAGCAAGAGACTGTTCAAGCTGGTGGAGGCTCTGTAATGGTGTGGGGCGTCTGCAGTTGGAGTGATAAGAGACCTCTGATACGTCTAGATACCACTCTGAAAGGTGACACGTACGTAAGCATCCAGTCTGATCACCTGCATCCATTCATGTGTATTGTGCATTCCGACGGACTTGGGCTATTCCAGCAGGCCAATACGATACCCCAAACGTCCAGAATTGCTACAGAGTGGCTCCAGGAACACTCTTCCCTGGTCACCAAACTCCTCAGACATGAACATTATTGAGCATATCTTGGATGCCTTGCAACGTGCTCTTGAGATCTCCACCCCTTCGTACCCTTACGGATTTATGGACAGCCTTGCAGGATTCATGCTGACAATACCATCCAGCACTACTGAGGACGTTAGTCGAGTCCTTGCCACATGATGCTGCGCCGCTTGTTCGTGCTCACGGGGCCCTACACGATATTAGGCAGGTGTGCCAGTTTCATTGACTCTTCAGTGTATATACACTCCTGGAAATTGAAATAAGAACACCGTGAATTCATTGTCCCAGGAAGGGGAAACTTTATTGACACATTCCTGGGGTCAGATACATCACATGATCATACTGACAGAACCACAGGCATATAGACACAGGCAACAGAGCATGCACAATGTCGGCACTAGTACAGTGTATATCCACCTTTCGCAGCAATGCAGGCTGCTATTCTCCCATGGAGACGATCGTAGAGATGTTGGATGTAGTCCTGTGGAACGGCTTGCCATGCCATTTCCAGCTGGCGCCTCAGTTGGACCAGCGTTCGTGCTGGACGTGCAGACCGCGTGAGACGACGCTTCATCCAGTCCCAAACATGCTCAATGGGGGTCAGATCCGGAGATCTTGCTGGCCAGGGTAGTTGACTTACACCTTCTAGAGCACGTTGGGTGGCACGGGATACATGCGGACGTGCATTGTCCTGTTGGAACAGCAAGTTCCCTTGCCGGTCTAGGAATGGTAGAACGATGGGTTCGATGACGGTTTCGATGTACCGTGCACTATTCAGTGTCCCCTCGACGATCACCAGTGGTGTACGGCCAGTGTAGGAGATCGCTCCCCACACCATGATGCCGGGTGTTGGCCCTGTGTGCCTCGGTCGTATGCAGTCCTGATTGTGGCGCTCACCTGCACGGCGCCAAACACGCATACGACCATCATTGGCACCAAGGTAGAAGCGACTCTCATCGCTGAAGACGACACGTCTCCATTCGTCCCTCCATTCACGCCTGTCGCGACACCACTGGAGGCGGGTTGCACGATGTTGGGGCGTGAGCGGAAGACGGCCTAACGGTGTGCGGGACCGTAGCCCAGCTTCATGGAGACGGTTGCGAATGGTCCTCGCCGATACCCCAGGAGCAACAGTGTCCCTAATTTGCTGGGAAGTGGCGGTGCGGTCCCCTACGGCACTGCGTAGGATCCTACGGTCTTGGCGTGCATCCGTGCGTCGCTGCGGTCCGGTCCCAGGTCGACGGGCACGTGCACCTTCCGCCGACCACTGGCGACAACATCGATGTACTGTGGAGACCTCACGCCCCACGTGTTGAGCAATTCGGCGGTACGTCCACCCGGCCTCCCGCGTGCCCACTATACGCCCTCTCTCAAAGTCCGTCAACTGCACATACGGTTCACGTCCACGCTGTCGCGGCATGCTACCAGTGTTACAGACTGCGATGGAGCTCCGTATGCCACGGCAAACTGGCTGACACTGACGGCGGCGGTGCACAAATGCTGCGCAGCTAGCGCCATTCGACGGCCAACACCGCGGTTCCTGGTGTGTCCGCTGTGCCGTGCGTGTGATCATTGCTTGTACAGCCCTCTCGCAGTGTCCGGAGCAAGTATGGTGGGTCTGACACACCGGTATCAATGTGTTCTTTTTTCCATTTCCAGGAGTGTATTATGAGAATAATGTGGCGAGTACCTAGTGACATGTTAGTACTTGGTTCTGAAGATATGGTGACAAGTTAAACATGGGTAATTTGTTAATCTTCCAGAAAGAGTCTCTGGAACTGCTCTTCAGCAATCATCATACGACAATAACGGCAACTGCTGCATTCTTGAGCAGCAAAATACAGCCCAGCACTTTGAATCTCGGACTAGCTTTCGGCAACGCTTTCTATCCATGTCTTCTTACGCTTCCTCCTAGCGCCTGTGTCAATATGCACAATGTGGTTTATTCTCGACGTGTCCTTTTGTGTGTTGAGTTAAAAATTATAATTATTTGTGTTACCACGTTCAAGATTTTACTGTTGATGCATTTGCCTTTATAGAGTATATAGTGTTTATAAGAAATCTGCTTACTACAACGATTTTGGACTTAAAATTAAAACTAGAGCATATCCGTAAAAAAACTGCTTACTTTTTTCTTGAAGTTCTCCTTGCGGATCGACTGTTCCAGCATCTTTCGGGGATGCTTCCAGAATATTAATTCATGTTGCAAAATTTCGGGTGAAAACCTTACAGCTATTCTCAAAGTGAGTCTCTAGCAAGATTTTTAAATCCTTGTGGAGTAAAGACTCATGCGTCAGATATAGCATTGTTGGCGTGAGTCATACTTCAAACTCGACGCTCTTACGGCAATGGGTGTATTCGAAATTCCTTGTGAGTGTGGTAAAAGTTACATGGGACAAGAAGTACGCCCTGTACAAGAATATTACAATGAACGCCTGTGATACACTCATCTTCTACAACCCAATAAAGCTGCAGTGGCTGATCACTGTATTTCCACTGGCCATTCCATGGACTACGGGAAAGTTAGGATACTGGCAACGGCCTCATCCTACAGGGATTGACCAGTCAAGAAAACTGTGCAAGTACAGTTATCAGGCAACATGAGACGAGGGTTTCCAGTTCGGCGAATCAATGAAATCCCCGTTCTCAAAGGAAGTAGTTCTAAATCTTCACTGCCTGGCATTCCACCATATAGCATCCATAATAATCGATCAAATACATCGTAAGCACCGTGGATTTTCTGATTGTGCGGTTGCTTTGTTTCACTGTTAGATGCGTAAAGTTTTATCTATGACTGGCGCTCCTGTTGCCAACAGTGTTATCTCTGACGCACGAGCGTTTGCTTCACAGTACTGCGTTAAGTGATTTTTAAATCACTCTGTATCAAGTTTTGAAGAGTGAGGCTGAATTCATTGATATATGGGTGTAAGTTCAGAGCATATGGCACATGGAGCATTTGTGGGTTCTTGTTATATGATCTAAGTGTTCCATAGGGCTTGCGACTCTATATCTACATACATACTCCGCAATCCACCATACGGTGCGTGGCGGAGGGTACCTCGGGCATCTTCTCTCCCTGTTACAATCCCAAACAGAAAGACGGAAAAATGACTGCCTATATGCCTCTGTACGAGCCCTAATCTCTCTTATCTTATCTTTGTGGTCTTTCCGCGAAAGATCATTTATGTAGATAGAAAACAACAGGCGACCTACCACACTTCCCTGGGGAACTCCAGATGATGCCCTCACCTCCGATGAACACTCACCATCGAGGACAACGTACTGGGTTCTGTTACTTCAGAAGTCTTCGAGCCACTCACATACTTGGGAACCAATCCCATATGCTCGTACCTTAGTTAGGAGTCTGCAGTGGGGCACCGAGTCAAACGCTTTCCGGAAGTCAAGCAATATGGCATCCGTCTGATACCCTTCATCCGTGGTTCGCAAGATATCAGAAGAAAAAAGGGCGAGCTGCGTTTCGCAGGAGCGATACTTTCCAAAGCCGTGCTGATGCATAGACAGCAACTTCTCTGTGTCAAGGAAATTCATTATATTCGAACTGAGAATATGTTTGAGAATCCCGCAACAAACCGATGTTAAGGATATTGGTCTGTAATTTTGAGGATCCGTCCTTCTACCCTTCTTATATACAGGCGTCACCTGCGCTTTTTTCCAGTCGCTCGGGACTTTACGTTGGTCAAGAGATTCGCGATAAATGCAAGCTAAGTAAGGAGCCAATACGGTAGAGTACTCTCTGTAAGACCGAATTGGAATCCCATCAGGACCTGGCGATTTATTTATTTTCAACCCATTCAGCTGCTTCACAACCCCAGGGATGTCTATCACTATGTCCTCCATACGGGAATCTGTAAGAGACTCTTACGGCGGTATGTTTATACGATCCTCCTGCTTGAAAGATTTCTCAAATGCTAAATTTAAAATTTCAGCTTTAGTTTTGCTGTTTTCCGTTGCCAGGCCAGACTGATCAGTGAGTGACTGGATGGAAGCCTTCGACCCGCTTACCGATTTTACATAAGGCCAGAATTTCCTCGGGTTTTCAGCAAGATCTTTTGCTAATGTGTGACGGTGGCAGTGGTTGAATGCTTCGCGCATCGCTCTTTTTACAGCACCTCGAATCTCTACTAATTTTTTGCCTGTCCTCATTTTGCCGATCTTTCTTGTACCGCGAGTGCAACAGCCTTTGCTTCCTGAGCATTCTCCGCATTGCGCTGTTAAACCACGCTGGGTCTTTTCCGTCCGTAACCCACCACTTTTCGGCACATACTTGTCCAATGCGTGATTTACAATGTGTTTAAAATTTGCCCATAATTCTTCCACGTCCATCGTACCAGAAGTCGATTCCTTTACTAAGTGGGATGCTAACAACTGCTTATCTGCTCTTTCTCGAAAATGGCTGTAAGGTCATCAGCCGAAATATGGAAACAAGAATTAATAACATCCCAGGTGCACACCCGAAAGATGATGGTATCAGCGCTTATTTGATCTAAAGAAATTTCCCCTTGAACCCAGAATCTTGCAGTTTAGCGGGGAATACAATTCTGGAAATTTCCTCCTTCCTGTAGGCACACTCTGTCACGTACAAAGGCAACCGTGAATTTATGTCCTAGCTCTACTGACTCCCTCCACTAACAAGGCAAGTAAAACCGTAAATGATATGCAGAGCCGTCGTGGGAGGATTTCGAGATGAGTCAGCGACTCGGGAAGCCAACACCAGCACACCGTTAGTCCGCAGAGTAAGCCTCTGGGCGGCGGGACACGCTGGCGACCTGGGCGTGGCCGCGCTAAAGAGCGCAGGCAGATGTTACTGCTGTATGAGGGCGCGGGCCTCTGTCGGAAAGAGCCAGCTGACAGCGAGGGCCGCTGGGAAGGCTGACGCCGCCGTGTTTCCCCGCGTAAACAACGCCGGTGTCGGCGTCGCCGCACTTAACAAAACGCTCCATCAGCGGCGGAATGTAGAAAGGCAGAGGTCACGCGTTTGCCGCTTGTGTAAGGCCGTGTGATCTCACCGTTGCCTTGTAAAAACCCTTGGCCCATAAACGTTACACAGTAGTTTTTGGTTTAGCGTGCCTTTTCCTATCATTTTGAGACTATCGAAGAACAAATAATAATAAGTATTGATAATAGTATCCAGGAGCTTCCGAGGCTGTCTGTGATCCTCCATCCGCGCCACATGGCCGGCCCACTGCATTCGTTTGGCTTTGACAGTTCCTGCTATGTTGGGCTGTATCTGATCCTCCATTGGCCAGCCGGAGTGGCCGTGCGGTTCTAGGCGCTACAGTCTGGAGCTGAGCGATCGCTCCGGTCGCAGGTTCGAATCCTGCCTCGGGCATGGATCTGTGTGATGTCCTTAGGTTAGTTAGGTTTAATTACTTCAAGTTCTAGGGGACTGATGACCTCAGAAGTTAAGTCGCATAGTGCTCAGAGCCATTTGAACCATTTTTTTTATCCTCCATTCCCCTGTACCTGCATTCAGAACCGGACCGAAGATCTTCCGAAGTACTTTTCTCTCAAAAACAAGGAGCTTAAGGAAGTCCTTTTTCCGAATACTCCATGTCTCACAGCCATAGAGAACAACAGGCTGGATCAGGGTTTTGTACAGTCAAATCTTGAACTGTCTGGAGAGATATCTGGACCGAAGCAGTTGTGCCAGGCTGTGGTAAGATCGGTTTCCTGCTTGCATTCTGGCATTGATCTCTGCTTCACATGACGAGTTCTCAGTGAAAAGTGCCCCTAGGTATTTGAATTCTTGCACTCTCTTGTAGGAATGGTCCGCAACCTGCAGTGATTGTAGATGATCAGCAGTCTGACAATGACCACGCGTCATAACGAGGTACTCTGTCTAGGTTTCGTTTGTGTTTAGCCCAAATTTGCTTCACAGTTCTGTGTTAAGTGATTTTTAAATCACTCTGTATAAAGTTTTGAATAGTGAGGGTGAATTCATTGATGTATGGGCGTGAGTCCAGAGCAGGGAGACCCAAGAAGCGTTGGAGGGATGGCCTCCATGAAGATTTAAACCAAGCGTCAATAGTTGTGAACGGATGGCTGATAGCAGCAAAGGACGGAATACAGTAGAGGAGGAAACTTGTAGATGAGTGCGGTCCACTGGGCCTGATCACGTAGTAGTAGTAGTAGTAGTAGTAGTAGTAATTGATAATAGTATGTGATCAGTTTGTACAACTTTGCGCGCTTGATAATGGCTTTTTGCGTAAGGTCCGTTCATTGTAAGTTTGAACGTGAGTGATTTTTTTCTGGAAATATCGGACTTCGTGGATTGAATAATTCCAGAGCTTTGGTTCTACTGTGCCTTTGATATAATTTGTAACACGGAACCTTTAGCCTTGCAAAGACGCCGTTTAATTGGAACAATAGCTTGCAACATAAATGAAACACAAGATTGAATAATATCACTGTATTCACAAAATATTATACTAAATTAAATAACATAAACACATTAATTCTGTTGCTGTGTGCAACTGTTAGTACACCTAGTGAGATTGAATCTCATAGAATAATGGCGGTGTGCCAAATAATATTATGCGCAGCGATGGCAGATATGTGTCCGATCAGGACGGCTTCCAGAACAAAATAGGTGCCGTCTTCTCGGCAAGACAACTGAACTGCGTAATGTTATTTTAATGTTTCAGCGGTTGCACGCCACAATCGATACAACCATTTATACTAATTAATGTCTAATGTAATTCTTTATTTATATTATGAACTTATATCTAAGTTTTTACTATGTATCCACACCCATCCTCCAAATGAGTGTAAAACAATAAACTGGTACCCAAGATCGCAGGAATTCTTTTTATTTCATGATTACCGCTTTCGGCGAAACTAAAGCCGCCATCATCGGATCTTAGGATCTTAAGATCCAGAGTTTACAACCATCTAGCATCGCTCCCACATGAGCACAATGTGCTCCCCACAAAACTGCAAATGACTCTTTAAAAGTTCCTCTTTGTTGTATTCGAACCAACTATCAACAAATACAGCGCGTTACAAACATCAAGGGCCAAAATTATGTAGAACCCTAGGAGTGTTGATATTTTTATAAATGTCGGGAATCCGATGTATCGATATTTAAAAAAATATCATTATCGGCCCTTGAAGTGTCGAAGAAAGATTTCGATATATTGATGAAAGAGATATCGACGCGCCAGACTATAAAACTATTCCCTGCCGGTTTTAGAGCTGTATATTTAAGTACTGCTTTATTATTGTTAGACATACCGAACATGAAGCTAGTAGCCTGCATATCGCCATGAGAGCAAGAATTGAAAGGAAAACAGTGCACTTTAGTGCTTGGCGTTAACCACTTTGTTAACAATGGTATTGTATTGTATTGTATTGTATGGAATTGGGGACCTAGAAACGACGGAGAGGCTTCGTCCCCGCCGTGGCCCTCAGTGGTTCACAACCCCACAACAGGCTGCACCAGTCCACCCACCGCACCGCCGCCCCACACCGAACCCAGGGTTATTGTGCGGTTCGGCCCCCAGTGGACCAGTCACGGAAACGTCTCACACCAGACGAGTGTAACCCCAACGTTTGCGTGGTAGAGTAATTATGGTCTACGCGTACGTGGAGACAGTCTTTGCGCTGCAATCGCCGACATAGTGTAACTGAGGGGGAATAAGGGGAACCAGCCCGCATTCGCCGAGGAAGATGGAAAACCGCCTTAAGAACCATCCACAGACTGGCCGGCACACCGGACTTCGACATTGATCCGCCAGGCGGTTTCGTGCCGGGGACCGGCACACCTTACCGCCCGGACAGCAGCGCGTTTGACGGCAGGGCTGACCAGCCGGGCTAACAATGGTAACTGCATTTAAGTAGCACAATAAAAGGTGTCCAGTGGGTCCGTCATTCAGTTTCGTCACATATCGGATTCGTCCGGAATACTTCATGTCGACTTCCCCCATTTTTCATTTCTGCAAACGCCAGCGACCTAAAAGTTGTAGCGTCAAAATTGCGTGTTGAAGTTAAACGTTGCATTTTCTTTTAGTTGCGCCGAGCGCAGATCACGTCAGCATTTCCCCTGACACGTCTCCGCTTACCGCAAAGACCAATGTTGTAGTTTAGATTTTTGTTCATCATTTTCAGCACTGTTTTTGAAGAACGTCGATGTGGGGAATAGCACACTAGTTGTGTTAAAAACTGTTTTTTAACGCAGCTAGTGTGCTATTTCTTCACATCGGAAGTCTTGTTATTCCACTCACATTGCTATCCCCCAGTGCAATCGGACTTTTTGTTTGTATCACCTGTACTTGCTTCACACAGTCAAAGAGAAAGACTGGACGTGATGAAAGCTTAAAAAGTCAGGTTAATTTCTATTCAGAAAGCTGTTGCACTCAGCGACTGTAGTATTGACTTGTCAATTATAGATTGCAGCGATCAGTCGTCGTTTTTAAATTTTATTGTGCGGATCTAGATTTCGGCTAGAGGCTACCCATTCTCAGTGCACTATTATTTTTGCTCATTGCATGTAATGTCTGTTGGTGGGACTTCATCCACGGTGGATGAGCGAAAATAATAATGCATTGAGAATGGCTAACCTCTAGACGAAATCTAGATGTGCAGAATAAAATTTAAAAAGGAAGACTGATCGCTGCAATCTACTTTACAAGCTTAAAAAGTGGTAACACTCTTTCACACGGTGGAAGCAAAATTGTTCTAGTACAATTCCAAAAGAACAGTTTCAAATATTTTCCAAGAATTGCAAAAAAAAAATAAAAAATAAAAAATATGGGCACTCGATGTTGCCGTTTCGATATAGATTTATCGATATGCAGGGAAGTTTAGTACCACCTATATTTATCGATATCGTGCATAATATTCTATGTATCGATATACTGATATTCTATTAACAGCCCTACATTAAGCTGGTGTGCAAAACGTAAAGATGAAAGAAACTTTCGCATGTTGCGTCACTGCAAAGAAACACAGATCGATGAAACTTGGACTACACATAGAAAGAATAGCTACAGTATAGTACAGAAGGAAATACGCAGTCAGACGAACAGAAATGACACTTTTTAAGACAATAAATACACAGAAGTCACTGCGATACCGGAGGGTCGCCGGCCGGGGTGGCCAAGCGTTCGAATCCTGCCTCGGGCATCGATATGTGTGATGTCTTTAGGTTAGTTAGGTTTAAGTATTTCTAAGTTCTAGGGAACCGATGACTTCAGAATTTAAGTCTCATAGCGCTTAGAGCCATTTGAACCATTTCAACCAGAGGGTCCCCTGCACTTTACGAAGGGGTTGAAATGGTTTTTTATAGGGTGTGTGATGATTACGGACGGCAATGCATTCTCTGCAACGTGTTCCTTCGTTGGCCACAAGACTGGTAATAAGTCCTACTGTTACGGCGTTCCGTTGCCCCACAAGCGCGATTGACAATTGCTGGATGGCCGTTGATGCACGTGGAACTGATGCAGTACGTCTCCCCAATGCTTCCCACACATGACTGAACGGGTTTTATGTCGGGGAAGGGCAGGCTAGTCTATTCACCCACTGCCCTCTCGTTCGAAGAGACACTCCACCTGTGTAGTCCGATGCGATCGCGTCTTGTTATCCATAAGAATGAAGTCAGTGCCGAATGCATCCCTGGAAAGACACACGTAGATAAAGAGTACAGTGTCACAACAACGTGAACCACCTGTGTGCTACTCATGCGCATTAACTTACATTTTTCCACATTTAGAGCCAGCTACCACTCATCACACCAACTAGAAATTTTATCTAAGTCGTCTTGCATCTTTCTACAGTCATTCAACTTCGACATCTTATTGCACACCACAGATTACCAAACAGTTGAAGATTGCTGCTCACCCTCTCCTGTCCACCAAATCATTTATGTACATAGAGAACAACAGTGGTCCTATCACACTTTCTCGGGGCACTCGATACCCTTGTCTCCGATGAACACTCGTCATTGAGGACAACGTACTGAGTTCTATTACTCAAGACGTCAAGGCGTCATCGCAATAACCCATTATGTACCTCTGCGCTACAAAGGAGCCATTACGTGAATCAAAATACGTGACTTGCATCTACCATCTTTCGCGTCCAAGTGGAAATATACTGGTGTGAAAAACGTAAGTACCTTACGCGTGATGTGTCGCTGCTAGGTAACAGACCTCGATGAGAGATCTGTTTTACGTCTTTCTGTGCGCGAGGCTTGAGGCTTAATTTCACGTTCTCACTGTTGAGGAATTGCGTTCAGGAGGCTCCTATATTCATTGCACCTTAATCCTGTAATTTCAATGCTTCCACATTGTAGAAATCACGACGAAACATGAAAATACAGTTAACATAAACTGGAGGAAACAATTTGTTGACTAGACCTAAGAGCAAGAATCTCAGAAAAGCAGTCAACAACGGAATACTCTAAAATACACACATCAAAAAAAGTTTTGCGTCACCTCGGTTCCGAGAATTGCGGAACCTGTACAGAAAATTGGAATAGAGATCAACATAAGCATCATTTCCGCCCTTTTTATTGCTCACGAAAACTACACATTGCATGTTGTACCACTATACAGCGAGACCTTCAGGGGTGGTGGTCCAGATTGCTGTACACAGCGGTACGTCTAATACCCAGTAGCACGTCCTCTTGCATTGATGCGTACCTGTATTCGTCGTCGAATACTATTCACAAGTTCATCAAGGCACTGTTGGTCCACATTGTTCCACTCCTCAACGGCGATTCGGCGTAGATCCCTCAGAGTGGTTGATGGGTCACGTTGTCCATAAACAGCCCTTTTCAATCTACCCCAGGCATGTTCACGTCTAGAGAACATACTGGCCATTCTAGTCGAGCAATATCGTTTTCCTGAAGGAAGTCATTCACAAGATGTGCACGATGGGGGCGCGAATAGTCGTCCATGAAGACTTATGCCTCGCTAACAAGCTGCCAATATGGTTGCACTATCGGTCGGAGGACGGCATTCACGTATCGCACACCCTTTACGGCGCCTTCCATGACCATCAGCGGCGTACGTCGGCCCCACATAATGCCACCCCAAAACAGCAGGGAACCTCCACCTTGCTGCACTCGCTGGACAGTTTGTCTAAGGCGTTCAGCCTGACAGGATTGCCTCCAAACACGTCTCCGACGATTGACTGGTTGGAGGCATATCAGTAAAGAGAACGTGACGCCAATCCTGAGCGGTCCATTCGGTATGTTGTGGGGCCCATCTGTTCCGCGCTGCATGATGTCGTGGTTGCAAAGATGGACGTCGGGAGTGAAGTTGAAGTCAGTCTGAGTCGTAACACGATGTCCTGTGGCTGCACGAAAAGCGTTATTCAACATGGTGGCGTTGCTGTCAGGGTTCCTGCGAGCCATAATCCTCAGGTGGCGGTCATCCACTGCAGTAGCAGCCCTTGGGCGGCCTGAGCGAGGCATCGAAAGATCCTCCTGTCTCTCTGTATCTCCGCCACATCCGAGCAACATCGCTTTGGTTCACTCCGAGACGCCTGGACACTTTCCTCGTTGAGAGCCCTTCCTGGCACAGAGTAACAATGCGAACGCGATCGAACCGCGGCAATGACCGTCTAGGCATGGCTGAAGTACAGACAACACGACCCGTGTACCTCCTTCCTGGGAGAATGACTGGAAGTGATCGTCTGTCGGACCCCCTCCATCCAACAGGCGCTGCTCATGCATGGTTGTTTACCTCTTTGGGCGTGTTTAGTGACGTCTCTGGTCAAAGGGACTGTGTCTGTGATACATTATCCAGAGTCAACGTATATCTTCAAAAGTTCTGGGAACCGGGGTGATGCAAAACTTTTTTTCAAGTATACGAGAATATATAGCTCAAAATGATGAGACGCCCGGGCACCACGGTAAGGAGTAACCACACGTCAGCGCTCCTTGCAGCCAGACAGCGATCTCAGTTGACACGTAGTAAGCCGATCAGCTGATAGCGCGATGAAGGTGCGCGACTGCCTGTCGCCACAGACCATACATAGAATTGCTGCAGTGTTGTACAGAAGGTAGCTGACAGAAATACGCAGTTAGACGAACAGAAACGACACTGTTATTCAAAGACAATAATTACGCTGAAGTCACCGCTATTTATGATGGTCCCCTGGACTTTATAAAAGGCGTCACGTGGTTCTTAATAGGATGTGTGATCACACTGGCAGCAGTGCTTGCTCTGCAACGTGATACCAAGAGGCCACAAGATTGGTAAGGAGTTCCAGTGGTGGGGCGTTGCATTCCTCCACCAACACAACTGAAAACTGCTGGATGGTCATTGGAGCATGTGCTGCAGAATGTCTCCCCAAAGTACTCACACGTGCTCGATGGGATTTAAGTTGGGAAAATGGAATGGGCAGTCGATTCGCCGAACACCCTCTCGTTCCAAGAGCTGCTTCTCCTGCGCATATGGCGAAGGAGTAGAGTGTCAAAATGAAGCTGACAGGTGAATGTACTATATTCAAAGATTTGGAGGTCAGGATGCCTACGCATCATTATACCACCCCCCACCATAGCAGATGGACCAGCAGAGTGAGCTCAACAATATTCTTGGGTGCATTAAATGTTCCCACCTCTCGCCATATGAGGTTACATCCACCATCGTCGGAAAGATCATTTGGTTGCCCAGGTGTCACGGTGTGTGTAGAACGTTTGGGTACAGTAGTACTGGTGTCCTGCTTGACACGGTCAAGTCGTTTAAATATCTGGCCGTAACGTTGCTAAGTGACATGATATTAAGCGAACACGTGAGGACTGTGATGGGAAAGGCGAATGGTAGACTTCGATTTACTGGGAGAATTTCAGGAAAGAGTGGTTCACCTGGAAAAGAGACCGCATATATGGACGCTGCAGCCACCTATCCTTGGGTGCTACTCGAGTGTTTGGCTTGAAGAAAGACATCGGAGCAATTCAGAGGTGGGCTGCTAGATTTGTTACTGGTAGGTTCGAACAACACGTAAGTCTTACGGAGATACTTCGTGAACTGAAATGAGGAAGGCGACATTCTTTTCGAGAAACACTTCTGAGAAAATTTAGAGAACCGGCTTTTGAAGCTGACTACCAGACGATTCTACTGCCGCCAACATATATTGCGCATAAGGACCACGAAGATACGAGACATTAGGGCTCATACGGAGGCATATAGACAATAGTTTTTCCCTCGCTCTATTTGTGAGTGGAACAAGAAAGGAAATGATTAGTTGTGGTACAGGGTACCCTCCAACACGCACCGTACAGTGACCTGAGCAGTATCTATGTAGAGGTAGATCTAGATGGAGCATCTCGGTGAGTCAGTACGGCGAACCTTGTCATGTGTTCCCTCAAGACAGAATCACAGAGAAGGGCGTCGACTGTGGTGCTCCCAGCGACAGAGTTGGACGTAGGAGTGGCCCCACATCGTCTTCTCAGACGAGTCCCAGTTCTGCGTCCAGTAACACGATGGACGTGTTGGTGTGTGCAGCCTCAAGAGGAATGCAGAAGTTCCGGAATGCATTTGTGATCGTCATGCGATCGGAGCACCTGGTGTGATTATATACGGTGTCGTTGGGTACGCAACAAGATCACCTTCTTTTCGCTTAGACGGTAGCCTGGACACAGGCCGTTACACAGAGTGATTCAGCTGCCCCTACTGATGGGTGTTGTCAACCTGTAATATCTTCAAAAAGCAAATGCAAGATTTTCCTATTCTCTCTCTTGCTATGTGCAAACTATCACTCTCACAGAAAAAATGAAAAGGATCTTTTTGTATAAAATTTAATATAGATAAATTTTGTACTGGGATGTGTTTTCGCTGGAGAAACACGTTCAAAGGTCACTTTTTGTATGTTTTCCTTGAAAAATTAGAAAACCAAAGCCTCCAACGAAAACGTATAGCAGTACAAAATTTATCATTAAATTTGGTGCAAAAAGATCTTGTTCATTATCTCTGTAGGACTAATACACTCCTGGAAATGGAAAAAAGAACACATTGACACCGATGTGTCAGACCCACCATACTTGCTCCGGACACTGCGAGAGGGCTGTACAAGCAATGATCACACGCACGGCACAGCGGACACACCAGGAACCGCGGTGTTGGCCGTCGAATGGCGCTAGCTGCGCAGCATTTGTGCACCGCCGCCGTCAGTGTCAGCCAGTTTGCCGTGGCATACGGAGCTCCATCGCAGTCTTTAACACTGGTAGCATGCCGCGACAGCGTGGACGTGAACCGTATGTGCAGTTGACGGACTTTGAGCGAGGGCGTATAGTGGGCATGCGGGAGGCCGGGTGGACGTACCGCCGAATTGCTCAACACGTGGGGCGTGAGGTCTCCACAGTACATCGATGTTGTCGCCAGTGGTCGGCGGAAGGTGCACGTGCCCGTCGACCTGGGACCGGACCGCAGCGACGCACGGATGCACGCCAAGACCGTAGGATCCTACGCAGTGCCGTAGGGGACCGCACCGCCACTTCCCAGCAAATTAGGGACACTGTTGCTCCTGGGGTATCGGCGAGGACCATTCGCAACCGTCTCCATGAAGCCGGGCTACGGTCCCGCACACCGTTAGGCCGTCTTCCGCTCACGCCCCAACATCGTGCAGCCCGCCTCCAGTGGTGTCGCGACAGGCGTGAATGGAGGGACGAATGGAGACGTGTCGTCTTCAGCGATGAGAGTCGCTTCTGCCTTGGTGCCAATGATGGTCGTATGCGTGTTTGGCGCCGTGCAGGTGAGCGCCACAATCAGGACTGCATACGACCGAGGCACACAGGGCCAACACCCGGCATCATGGTGTGGGGAGCGATCTCCTACACTGGCGGTACACCACTGGTGATCGTCGAGGGGACACTGAATAGTGCACGGTACATCCAACCCGTCATCGAACCCATCGTTCTACCATTCCTAGACCGGCAAGGGAACTTGCTGTTCCAACAGGACAATGCACGTCCGCATGTATCCCGTGCCACCCAACGTGCTCTAGAAGGTGTAAGTCAACTACCCTGGCCAGCAAGATCTCCGGATCTGTCCCCCATTGAGCATGTTTGGGACTGGATGAAGCGTCGTCTCACGCGGTCTGCACGTCCAGCACGAACGCTGGTCCAACTGAGGCGCCAGGTGGAAATGGCATGGCAAGCCGTTCCACAGGACTACATCCAGCATCTCTACGATCGTCTCCATGGGAGAATAGCAGCCTGCATTGCTGCGAAAGGTGGATATACACTGTACTAGTGCCGACATTGTGCATGCTCTGTTGCCTGTGTCTATGTGCCTGTGGTTCTGTCAGTGTGATCATGTGATGTATCTGACCCCAGGAATGTGTCAATAAAGTTTCCCCTTCCTGGGACAATGAATTCACGGTGTTCTTATTTCAATTTCCAGGGGTGTAGTTTGGACATAGCAAGTGAGAGAATATGAAAATCTTGTATGTGTTATTTCAAGGCATTGTGGGTTGCATAAAATCCATCGGTAGGGGCACTTGCATCGCCCTGTATTTCTGGCGTGTTAAGGCTGGAATCTGTGTCCTATCTTCGAAGTCTCCCTGACGTTATCATTCACCTGGATAAAACGAGAGCCTGCCGCTGTGGTCGAGCGGTTCTTGCCACTACAGTCCGGAACCACGCGGCTGCTACGGTTGCAGGTTCGAATCCTGCCTCGGGCATGGATGTGTGTGATGTCCTTAGGTTTAAGTAGTTCTATGTCTAGGGGGACTAATGACCTCAGATGTTAAGTCCCGTAGTGCTTAGAGCCATTTGATAAAACGAGACTGCATGCTGTCCACTCTATCCTGACCTAGCAGGACACAGACGATGATCGACTGTTACCCTGACCAGCACGCACTCGAGATCTCTCACCCCCATAAAACGTCTTGAGTCGATAAGAGATTGCGATGCCTACACTTACCAGCCACTACGATTGTTGAACTCTGGCACAGAGCTGAAGCAGCAAGCAATGACGTATCTGCATCTGTTAAACGAGTTTAGTACGAGTCAATTTTCAGGTAGCTAAGAGCTGTTGTTGGTGTCACAGGTGGTAGTTCTGTGTACATAAATCAGTATCCTGTACACTCTCAAATCAGTTACAAAATGGATCATGCGTTGTTCCTGCTGTACAGTATATGCACAACAAGTATTGTTGTCTTGCCTGGGTGTGTAATTTGATGACCAGATGTGTATTTGTAAAGAGCTATCACATCTTGAATAATGACACTATCTAGAAAAACTACATGAGTCGTCTGTGGTATGTCCACAATAGACTGTTTCATGACTGAATATCCAAAATGAAACATTACTCGTAATGCAACTGTTTCATTTGTCTGGACCGCCCCGAAGAACATTTAATCCACAAGCAAAATAAAAACAAGCTCTAAACGCATATGTTGTTTAGCTGTGAAGGGAATATTAACCAGCGTGACAAACTTGTTAGTTGCGAGGATATGAACTGCAGTACGTCTTTTCTGTATAGTACCCTATTTTTTTATTCGGTAATCCAGTTCCTCTCCACAAGATCTGTTGAAAAATATGTAAGCGTACCATCAACAGAAATATGCCGTTATAAAAACCGTAACGCAAAAGTGAATCTCCTGAAGCAGCAGACAGTCCAGGTTGACAATAAACGATGGAAACACACGGAAAAGGCGCGCTTATCATTCAGTTAACCGTGTACGGCTGAAGGTTTGTTTGAGTACGTTGTACAGTCATGAAAAGAAGGTAGAAATGCTGACCTGTAGAGAATTTAAGTTAGCGAACAGAGATGATACGTAGGTGTATGAGGTATTTTCCCTAATTTTTGCGACTCAGTACCTAGTTGCACTAAAAAGTTAATAACTATCGCGAATATGGCAATTTCTGTTACAACCGGGTCCCTGTAGGAGATTAAATGCTTTCATGTTCAGGGATACATTGCAAAGTGAAGCTGGCCGTTAGAATACGTCAGTGCCTGGCAACTTCAAACCTTTGTGTAGTCGTCCCTATACTGCTGCAAAAGACAGTTAGGATGGTCACACAAAACTGACCAAATATGAGTAGGACTCACGCTCTTGTGGTGCCATGTAATCATCCACCGCAGGGACTGAGAATCTCAACGAATTTTGGGTATTATTGATATCGATACTGTCAAGATATCAGTCCCGAGAATTCTAAGGCTGTATCAAAATCTGCACGGTAGTTTTTGAGACAGGCCCTGACATACAAAAAAGAGGCGAGAAGGAGACTTCAGTTTATATTCGTAGAGAGAGAAGATTTAATAAAATATTTTTATTTGGTTACTAAAACATGACTACAGTTTACTTTTATGCTTGCATGCAGTAATATTTTTATATTACGCTTTTATCAGATGACGAATGTAATGTAAGTTCTAATGGCAAACATATTTTTATGTGATTTAATTACAATTTAACAATTTTCAGACATTTTCCGTTATTTGTAATGTGAAACCTTTTCTTTCCAAATTTCCTGATTCTAGGTCAGCTGGAAGTTACCGACCCGTTAAGATGAGCGAGTTTGCGAGTATCCAATACGTGACATATGACCGCATTGACTTATAAGCCACCGCCAAGAGACCGTAGAACTTAGTACGTGACGTAAACACTCGTTCGACCTATACTTGAGTACTGGTCTTCAGTGTGGGATCCGCACCAGGTCGGGTTGAGACAGGAGATAGAGAAGATCCAAAGAAGAGCGGCGCATTTCGTCACAGGGTTATTTAGTAAGCGTGATAGCGTTACGGAGATGTTTAGCAATCTCAAGTGGCAGACTCTGCAAGAGAGGCACTCTGCATCGCGAAGTAGCTTGCTGTCCAGGTTTCGAGAGGGTGCGTTTCTGGATGAGGTATCGAATATATTGCTTACCCCCTACTTATTCCTCCCGAGGAGATCACGAATTAGAGAGATTCGAGCGCCCACGGAGGCTTTCTGGCAGTCGTTCTTCCCGCGAACCATACGCGCCTGGAACAGGAAAGGGAGGTAATGACAGTGGCACGTAAAGTGTCCACCGCCACACTCCGTTGGGTGGCTTGCGGAGTATAAATGTAGATGTAGATGTAGATCTACATACGTTACTGAGAAAAAGGGTTCCTAACAGTCGGACGGACACACAGACAGACAGACAAAGCAATCGTATAAGGGTTCCGCTTTCACGGAATGAGGTACGGAGCCCAAACGAAAGTAGTGCCATTTTGGTCTGACGACTATTTTCTTTGGTAGCCCAGATTTTAAGCAGCACAAAAAAAGCAAACAGTGGGTCTCACTATTTGGACGTCTGTGAAGAAGTCAATACGTATTTGCGCTACACAGACCAACAGATTAAGCACCTGCGTTCCGGGAGCTTCAAGAGTTTGGGCAAGGTTGGCGGATTTCAATGAGGAAACCATTCAAACACTTGTTGCTCGCTCTTTACTTCGACTTAATTGATAAATATTACGAAGATAGCTCGAGAATAAGACTACAACCTAACCTGTCATCGACACAATGGCTCAGCTAATGCGGTGGCATAATTTGTCATAATCTCTACCTCGCTCGCCTTGATTTTGTTGGACAGTTCAGCAATAATTGTTGTATGTAATTTTCTACTGATTACAGCGTAATGACTGCCGGTGCTATAACCTGTACACGTTGAAGCACGCTTTGCCGCTTAGTTCAGTGCTCTCAATTAATTAAGTGAACATCTGAACTAATATTTAATATCATGCCTTCTTTTCTTCTTTGACTCTTATTTACTTAGCTGTTTCATATCATCATCCGCCCTTTGTCTCTATTAGTGTCTTAATCACAACCATGGTGCCTAAGCTAGAGGTCAAGGGGTGCCGATTGTAGGCACATTCGAGTTACAGTGAGGGTCTCTGGCTCGCGGCGGTACAATTCCCCAAGGACTTGTAACGTTGGTCTGGGTCAGCAGAGGTGACTAGAGAAAGTGTGCTATGACTGTACTCTATCCTGCATACGGTTCATGTACTTCGTGGTTGTGCGGTGTTGGTATTAGACTGTACATTGCCGGCCAGTGTTTCAGAACTGAAAGTAACCGTGATACCGTGATGGACTACATCTGCGCAGCTGAAGTGCCAGCAACGGAGTTGTTTCCTTATGGACATTAAAATTATCGGTATCTTTACACTGGTGCTTAAAGTTCTCGATGTAGCTAAACTGTACGAGATTGCTGTCTTCCCCAGTTCGTGACTGCAGCAGTCGCATTTGAACTTACGTGACGAATTCAACCGTTTGGTTAAACAAGCTATTGATATGGAGATCGCAGGTGGCGCCTCCATTTTCATATTCGTAGAGACTTTCGTAACTAGGTAGACGTCGGGACATGTACTTATAAACATCATGTCCAAATCACCAAATATAACTGGTCATAGACTTACATATGGTATGGCGAAGAGTTCTCGGGCTTCCAGCCGGGTGGCGGTGTCTTCAAACTGCGACGTTTCGACGAGTGACATACTCGTCATCTTCTGGCCCGTAGAGGTGTCGTAAATGTGAATGTATGCTTTCCCGGCGTATACAGCTGCCAGAAGATGACGAGTATGTCACTCGTCGAAACGTCGCAGTTTGAAGACACCGCCACCCGGCTGGAAGCCCGAGAAATCTTCGCCGGCTGTATACGCCGGGAAAGCATGCATTCACATTACATACGGTATGTTTAACTCTGAGGCGAAGTCTTTCAATCTTACTGATAAGGAAGAATGAGGAAATAATTATAGCTGTATGTCAAGACATTTTTCGTAATTATTACTGTTTTGAATATTGTGAGTTCCTTTTATCGGTTTGCCGAGATATTTTAGAAGGTAAGTGGAATTCTGTATGTCAGTAACCTACTGGCGTATAATTTTAAATCGTTTATCTCTCCAGGTCATAAAAAAAATTTAACTTGCCCCGTGTGAGTTGGTATATACCTTACTGTACTTGCTGGTAATTTGGAAAAACTTTTGGAAAGTTTCTTGCATTAATTTGGAGATTAATTTTGAGTGCCACTGGTTTATCATAGCTAGTGTGGTGGCGCAGTTGGACGGAATATAGTAGGCACGGTAAAGATTAGTTCGGTAGCGATTGTAACGGTTGTTTGACGAATGCTAATGTTTGTTATTTTTCAGATGACCAGAGCTATTACTGTCTTATGGAATCTGTTGTAATGGCCATCCGGAATTTATGCCCTGAAACTTCTGGGGGGGGGGGGGGGAGGAGGGGGGTTGGGGAAGGAGACCAGACAGCGAGCTCATCGGTCTGATCGGATTAGGGAACGACGGGGAAGGAAGTCGGCCGCGCCCTTTCAAAGGAACCATCCCGGCATTTGCCTGGAGTGATTTAGGGAAATCACGAAAAACCTAAATCAGGATGGCCGGACGCGCGATTGAACCGTCGTCCTCCCGAAACTTCTGGGATGTGGATACATTCCACCTAAGTAATTTTCAGTGCCATTTGTTTTACTATCATGATTGTATAATTTCTATACTGCTTCCGCTTAATCAACCAATTGTATTTTCTTTGTTGTCAAATTGGGTCTGATTCTTAAAATCATTTTACCACTCTTAAAAACATTTTATCATTTCATTCTTATAATCGTTTATTAAGTTTATTTTAATTGTAAACTTTTGGGCTGATTTACTTAATCAAATGTACGTGTTTCGTTAACGAATGTTTGAAGTTGTCATTCTGCACGTTATTCAGCAAGACCTCGCTCCACGTAACCCAGTGCTTCAAAGGCTAATTACGACTGCGAGTAGCAGACGAAGCTGCTGCCAAGGTTACGACGGAAGAAAAACTGTAGGGCAGCTTCTCATTTTTAAGAAGACCACATGGGTTTACAGTCTGCCTTATTGGACGGGATTGTAAGAAAAGTCAAGTGAGATGGTTTGGGGCTTCACGCCATAACGTATTCTCTGAGATCATGTATAGATCTGTAATCCTAGTCATCAGTGGACCGTTGTGGACCTAATCATTTCGGGATGATGGCGGTTCCAAGGAAGGAAGGTTAGAGTTTAACGTCCCGTCGACATCGAAGTCATCAGAGGCGGAACACAAACTCGCATTGATTCAAGAATGGAGAAGGAACCGTCTCGGCGTTTGCCTGGAGCAATTTAGGAAATTCACGGAAAACCTAAATCTGGATGGTCGCATGCGGATTCGAACCGTCGTCTTCCCGAATGCGAGTCCAGTGTGCTCACTGCGCCACCTCATTCGGTAATTGCGGTTTGAGGCCCAGTCCGCTCATTCAAGTATAATTTTTCAGTAGCATAATGAAAATGCTGGACTGGTTCGTTTGAATAAGACACAACCGATTTCATTCCGATTCGCATATTAGAGCTTGTGTTCCGTCTCTAGCACCCGAAAGACCCTTCGTGTTGCAGTTTTCAAAAAAGTTAGGGTGGAAAGTCACTATGTGCCTTCGGAAGAACAGTTTTTGACGCCAAAAGAGCACGTGAAACAAACAGGAAGATGTGCGTTTCAAAATGGATTCATTAAGAGTGGGTCGAAATGTGTCACACTCGATCGTATTAACTGTATTCGTTTGCTCTCAGAATTTTCCTTCGCTTAAAGCAGGGAATATTGAGAGGACGAGACACCAAACGAAACAACTGAATATGCAGGTCTGTGTTATGCTGTAACGTGCGTTAATGGGCTGGAAAGAAACGCGATTAGCATCTTCCGATGACTCACGAGAACTAAGGCGTTGTGGAGTCAGGGACGTTAGGTAAGTATGCGTGGAATTCAGGTCCCGAACCCTGTTCAAGGTCACTGCTACGAGATGTACAAAGACGTGCGGTAAAATGATAAATTCGGATAGGCACTAATTTGTCGACCAAACGAATGAGCTTGAACATCACAAGTACACTGGAGCGCAAATTTCTTATTGTAGAAAAAAAAGTATAACTAATGGTACCCTCTCGTTTTTTAATTAAAGGTACTTTCTTGTGGGATAGTTGTAGGTTTTTTATTTACACTAAGAAGTATAAGAAGTTTATTAAATAACAGGAGAAAACGATGATTCACAAAATGCTTGCAAAAAACCACTACGAAATTTGATGCAAATATGGGCCCTACTTAAAAAGTCACCGTTTTTAGATGTTTTAATACAGCTCAACAAAAGTAGTACAAAACAGTTTATTAATCTACAAAGAGCAACTGGCATATTAAAGTATTTTAAGAGAAGATTGATTCAAAAATTTATAGAAATCGAAAAATTTAATGGCTCCTTCTGCCCCGTCGTGATCTAAATATGTCCATCTCTGGCACGTGACACGTTTAACTCATACTTGTCCGCAAATGTCTCGAAAGAACATACCTTCAAAGATTCATGGTGCATCGCTGAAATCTGACGTACCGTTATAGTTAATACGCAGCTCTTCTCGGTGTCCATAAGGGGAGGGTTGCAGGAGTCTGCTGAAGAACAGGGGACAGTTTTCTTCTACTAAACGTCTTCGGTCTGACCAACCCCGCCCACAAAACAGCCCCCAGCCCCGGAAAAATTTAACGACCTCTACTCGACAGCTCTTTCGTCAAACGATTTGGTCAAATACAGCTTTGCGCTCCCGTGTGGTGGTTCTGTTCTTAATGTTCGGAACTAGAGCTAATAACGTCGAACGGAGAAACTACATTTGAAGTCCCCATGTAATACAGCGGCGTTTAAGCGAGGGTTCATATTTACACCAGCCTCACCTACGCAAGAATGCCGCTATCACATGTAACCCAAGGACCTGCGTAACTAAACACGTTGTTTAGGATACTGTTTTTCGGATATCACCTTGAACTTAAACAAACTATAAGGACATGTAAAGAAAATGTTGTCATACAGCTGTCAAAGTTTTGCAGTCTAGAACAAAAACCGTTTCGCACAATGACCGACCATTCCATTTCGATTCCAGTTTCAGTCCCTCATTGGCACCATCTACAGGCCCCTACACACGAAACTAAATAAGCAATCCAGTCGCTTGTGCTTACTAAATGAACCATTATATTAAACTGGTTTCCGTAGAGATCTTCTCAATAGACATACACTTCAGACTTCTGCAGACAACAGCAGGAATATCCTCAGTAAATCACAGTTTGAGTTTCAGAAGAGTTGCTCACTATCATGTACATGTTCACTCACGAAATTTTACAAGAACTAAATCATAAAATAGCGCCGGTTTCAGCGACTTACCTAAGACACTTGACTGTGTGAATCAGACTATTCTCGTGGATAAATTGAAGTTTTATGGGATTGATGGCATACCTATTCAGACGAATGCAGAAAATTGTGTTTAGTAATTCAACTAATATAGTCAGGGGACGTAATTTTGAATGGGAAGAGGTCAAGTATGGGGTTCCCCAAGGCTTAGCCTTAGGTCCACTGTAGTTCCTCTTACATGTAAACGATCTTCCACATAATATACAATACAACGAGCGGAATAAGTACTTTTAGCAGATGATCTAGTATTGCAATCAATCCAAGTATGCACATAGAAACATAAGAAACGATAAACAATGTTCTTAAAGGTATCACTAACTATTTTTCTGCAAATTGTCTCACCCTTAGTTCTTAAATGATATATTTAATCCTGCACATCTAGGATACTACACTATTGATAAGTGTAACACGTCGAAATAATAAATAGGGTGGAAACTTCGGAAGTCTTAGATGTCCATGTTGATGAGATTTTAAACTGGAAAAACCACTTTTTGGAACTTCGTTCAGCCACATTTGCTCTTAGAATCATTGCAAATCTTGGGAAGAGACAAATCAATAAATTGGCACATTTTGCATTTTTCCATTCAATAACGATATATCAAATAACGTTCTGGGGTAACTCATCTTTGAAAAAGACAGACTTAGTGCTCAAAAACATGCTGTGGGAATAATATGTAGTCTCACTCACTATCATTTTGTAGACATCTGTTTAAGGAGTTTGGCATTCTGTCTACTGCTTCACCGTATATTTACTCGTCCATGAAATTCACTACAGTTCAAAAGGAACAATGATGTGAACAATTCCGATAGCAGAATGAAAATTGACATTCATTACCCCACGTTAATGTCTTTAGCGAAAACAGGGGTGCACTACGTGTGGTGTCACCACCAGACACCACACTTGCTACGTGGTAGCCTTTAAATCAGCCGCGGCCCATTAGTATACGTCGGACCCGCGTGTCGCCACTGTCAGTGATTGCAGACCGAGCGCCGCCACACGGCAGGTCTAGAGAGACTTACTAGCACTCGCCCAGTTGTACAGCAGACTTTGCTAGCGATGCTACACTGACAAATACGCTCTCATTTGCCGAGACGATAGTTAGCATAGCCTTCAGCTACGTCATTTGCTACGACCTAGCAAGGCGCCATAGCATTTGATATTTATCTAAAAGCATGTACAGTCAAGAGAGATGTTCTAAAATTATGGATTAAAGTTAAGTATTACAGCAGCTGCTTCCGTTTTTCTGAGTTCTCATTTCCTTGTAATGTTCCAGACCTCACGCCAATCTACGTGAGCTTAAAGGCGTGCATTTCGGCTTCCTCTAGCAACACGGTGTCTGCTCTTCTGCCAACACTTCACTACGTTGTGACAAAAACTTTTGATCACTAACCCAGCGATATAAAATCTCTGACTGACAGCAAAATAAAATTTTTAAACTGCGATAATTTCTCCTTGACAACACCTTCTATTCCGTAGAACAATTTCTATTGTACTAACGTGTAAAAAAGTGGTGGGCAGGATTTGTTAACTCACATCCATATACTTTTAAAAAGCTTAGAGCTTATAAATGTTCTGCATTTGATCATATCTGCAAATTAATTTGCGATGAAACTAACTAACTAGCCGCATTCCCATTCTTCCTTTTATATAAGACGAAATTACAGAAAATTCATAGTAAGGTTCCAGCTGCACGCTGGTATTTCGTATCAGCAAGGGCTACCATTTACAGCCCTGGCCACCAATCTGGAGTACGTCCCATACGATCTTGGAGGGGGGGGGGGAGGGAGGAGGAGGGGGCCCATATTTATATATATGCCCGTTTTTACACCTTCTCCTCTGCTACAGTACATCCCAAACACTTTGGTTACCTAATACCTGCCTGTAGAATCGTCTTTGCGAAGTTCCTGTTATGAATTGCTTCAGACTTTTCTGGGGTAGTATCACTGATTTACAATTCATACAGTTAACAGTTGTTTAAATATACGTGTTAAAACTGTTCTTGATGTTGTTGTCGTCCTCAGTCCAAAGACAGGTTTGCCGCAGGTCACCCTGCTGCCCGAGTAACTACTGCAACCCAAATCCTTCTGAATCTGCTTAGTGTATTCATCTCTTGCTTCCCTCTACGATTTTTACCCTCCACACTTCCCTCCAACACTAAACTGATGATCCTTTGATACCTTGGAAAGTGTCCTACAAACCGATCCCTTTTTCTAGTCAAGTTGTACCACAAATTCCTCTTCTTCACTGTTCTAGTTACCTGATTTATCCATCTACTCTTCAGCATTCTTCTGTAGCACCACATGTGAAAAGCTTCCATTCTCTTCCTGTATAAACTGTTTATCGTCCATGTTTCACTTTCATACATGGCTACACTCCATACAATTACTTTCAGAAAAGACTTCCTGACACTCAAACTGTACTCGATGTTAACAAATTTCTCTTCTTCAAACACGCTTTTCTTGCCATTTCTAGTCTACATTTTATATCCTCTCTACTTCGACCATCATCAGTTATTTTGCTGCCCAAATAGCAAAACTCATCTACTATAAGTGTCTCATTTCCTAATCTAATTCTCTCAGCGTCACCTGATTTAATTCGACTACATTCCATTATCTGTTGATAATGCTTTTGTAGATATTCATCTTATATCTTCCTTTCAAGACATTGTCCAACCTGTTCAACTGCTCTTCCAAATCCTTTGCTGTCTCTGACAGAATTACAATGTCATCAGCTAACCTCAATGTTTTTATTTCTTTTCCATAGATTTAAATTCCTACTCCAAATTTTTCTTTTGTTTCCCTTACTACTTGCTACACAGATTGAATAACATCGGGGATAGGCTACAACCTTGTCTCACTCCCTTCTCAACCACTGCTTCTCTTCCGTGCCCCTCGACTCTTATGATTGCCATCTGGTTGCTGTACAAATTGTAAATAGCCTTTCGCTCCCTGTATTTTACCCCTGCCACCTTCAGAATTTGAAAGAGGGCAATCCTGTCAATTGTCAGAAGCTTTTACTAAGTCTACAAATGCTATAAACGTAAGTTTGCCTTTCCTTAACCTATTTTCTGAGATTAATGGTAGGGTTAGTATTGCCTCGGTGTTCCTAGATTTCTATGGGATCCAAACTGACCTTCCCCGAGGTCGGCTTCTACCAAACTACTAATAGATGAAACTGAATAAGAAGTCCAATAGTCCGCTGTAGCTGTATTTATTTAAGTCAATTAGAGACCCACACAACCGGCTCCGCAACTTTTAAGTTCCATCTTCTGGAGTATATAAATTCTGTATCATATTGTATAGGAGGTAGTTACACAATGTCGCAGAGTAACAGATGGCTTTGCTAGGTTAAGTTCTCGGCCCTCCGCAATTGCTAAAAACCATCATCAGTGATGAATGTCAAGTTTATGTGTCATCACTTTACCGATTAAAATGTGTTCCTGCCGGTCTATATTGGATCATGAGTAATCTTTGAGTCCGAATTGAAACTTCCGGACAGGTTTCAACATTGTGCTAGTCCAGGAACTTATTTACTTTATCAGTAAAGTTGTGTGTAGACTCATGAGTACTGCCTGGGTAGCTCAATCCGTATGAGAATTTCCCACACGGTTCCAGGTGTGAGTCCCAATCGGGCACCCAGTTTTAATCTGCCAGGATGTCACACAATAACTCCCATTCCGTTACAGAGTGAAATATTCATACTGCGAACAATCCCCTTGGTTGTGGCTATGCTATTTCTGCACAATATCCTTTCTTCCAAGAGTGCTAGTCCTGCACGTTTCGCAGGAGTGTTTCTGTGAAGTTTGTAAGGTTGGAAATGAGATACTGGTGGAAGTAAAGCTGTGGGGATGGAGTGTGAGATGTACCTCGATAGCTCAGTCGGCAATTTAGACAAAGAAGAGAAGCCCAGTTTGTTTCAGAAGAGAATAAATTTATAGTTTAGAAGAGGAGCAATATTTATTTCAGTAGATGGACCTTCTTTGCTCTCAGAAGAGCAGTTTTATTCGTTGTAAAAGAGGAATCCTCCTCACTTCAGAAGAGGAGTTTTATTTGCTTTGGAAGAAGAGTACTATTTATTTCGGAATATGTATCGTGTTTGTGTTTTAGAAAAGAGTTTTTCTTTCTGTTTCGACAAGGAGTCGTGGTTTAAGGTGGCAGAATAAATGTTCAGATTCGCACCTTACATGAGACCTTTACAAATCGCAATGAGAAGGTGAAGATGACACCTAGCGTAAATCGACAGCTATGAGAACATTTGCCTATCAATATGTAATGCAAAAAGGGATGATGGTAATTAGCACACCATTCACATACAATGCATGTCTTTGAGCAGAAGGTAGGACAGGGAACGCGAGTCGAGTCACTTGTACTTTTGAAAAGCAATCTCCACAATGGCGTAGCAAAACTGTGCTGCCGGAGTTACGCCGGCAACCACTTAAAGGGGTGGCAGGGAAGAGGACACCGAACCCCGGCCAGGTGATTCAAGCTGGAGGGCTCCCTGTAGCGAGGGCATCGCTACGAGAGCAGAGAAGTAGCTTTAGAAAACTGTGTTTCGAAATTCCAACAGGATATGAACAAAAGCAAGTAACGCATTTTCGTCCAGTGAGTGCGACACACGGAAAGGTCAATGTACTTTAGGTGTCTGGAATGGGCACAAAATGTCCGATTGGCAGAAACCCACCAGGAAGGAGAAAACTACTGAAGTTTCGATGCAGTTTGATAGAAGGGACGTTACGATTGGTAGAGGGAGTTTCTACAAAATGAGAGGAACGCTCCTATTGGTCGAAAAAAGCCGTGACATGAAAAAGGAACCCAAGTGCAGGGAGGCAGTTCTGCCATGAGTAGAACAAGAGGGATATTTTGTGTGGGGATTCTTCTCTGAACTGGTGTCAAGTGCAGAACAGAGCACTTAACACTCCGTACGACACAGAGAAGAAATTGGTGTGGACACTGTACTCACAGCGGCTGCAGTCCAGCTAAAATCAGCTGTAGCAAGCTTTAGCTCCAACTGTGGAGAAACGAACCAGCCAAATTAGTTAATTGTTCTTGCGAGAACTGAGAGAGCATATAATATGCATGCTGCTCCAACCATGCGCGTGTATATCGCCACATAATAAGACTAGGGCTGAGTACATGTTTTCTCACATAACAAGAAACATACGGAAAGTTTCGGCTGGAAAGTTCAGCAAAGGCCAGATTAGATTTGAAGGAATTTCAGTGGGAGAGAGCGGCCTTGCAGACAACAGCACGTCACAGCTTAAGGTAAATACCGCGTGCAGAGGCATAAACTTTGTTGGTTCACCAGCTTGCGTCCACGGTAAACTCAAGCAGCCTTCGTTAATCTTGGGCTCAAATTTGTCACTTGACTAACCATCCACCGTAGACTTGACTGTCATCCTAAATAGTGCCGAACTTTCAACCAGATTCGGACGATTTTCTTAGAACTCACCAACATCATAACGAATGTGTAGGAGCAATTTTGTAAAGAAACATCCAATTAAACTTTCATATTTTTGGGCTTATGATTAATGTAAAGAAACTTCCAATTAAACTTTCATAATATTGTGCTTAAGATTAATGATATATTTAACGTTGTTGTGTATAAACTAATTTCACTTTCTGATGTTGGCAAGATGCGTTATCCATTGTGCTGTTTTTTTATGTTGGTGAGTTGAAAACTGTGTGAAAAACTGTAATTTGGTGAGAAATATTGCGACATTAAACTTGTTATTTCACCACACACTTTTGTTCTCAATTCAAGAATAAACAAAAACAAACCCCAGCAACCTCACAGTGGTTATTATAAGAAGTTCAAATATTTTAACAAAATAGAAAAAAAACCGAAAAAATTAAAAAGTTAATAAAATCATTTCTTGGGAGAAGCAAGGTTTCGTGTTCGAGGCCTGTGTCGGACCAAATTTTTAATCTGGCTGGAAGTTTCAAAGCAGCGCACACTCCACTACAGAATGAAAGATTCTTTCCGGAGCATACAATATTTTCAATGACAACTTCGACCGCAGTCTCCCTACAACTAGCCACCACGTTCACACTCCCATGAGTGGCCTGCTTTCAGCAGTAAAGCTTTAATGGCTGCAGGTGAGTCACTTGTGTAACGAAGAAACATGGATTGGTGAAGAACAGTAGAATACCTTGATTGGTGACTCTTACTTTAGATTTCCCGAAGTTAGCTAATGCGGGGCGCTCTGGTAGCTCTAGTTTTGGATTACTTGTGGGCGCACTAGCTATTTTTGGAACTTGTGACTGTATGGAACAAATTACCTTCTTTATTTTCTACTGTCAGTCACTTTTATTTGTTTTGTGTTTACATTACCCTATTGTAAAGTGTTCTGAGCATGGTCTGCTTATCTTCAGAAGTTTGTACACACAGAAACTCGCTACTTTTTGTTTATCACTCACCGCTGGTGTGGCTGTCCCCCTCCCCTCCAAATATCCGAACACCAGACCTTCCTACTCACTTTTTTATGCCGATGATCTGGCTATTACCGCAAAAAGAAAGCGTTTTGAGGAAGTAGAAGAGAAACCAGAAAACTCGTTAAACATCATGTCTGAATGTTTCCAAGACGATTCCCTCAAACCAAAGCCCTCGAAGACACAAGTTAGCGCTTCTCACCTTAGCTTAAAACGGGCAAAAACAGAAAGCTGAACGTCACCTGCAATGCAGCAACCTGGAACACACAGATAAACCAATATAGTTGGGTGTCGTAGCGGACAGGTCACTGACATGTTGTTGTTGTAGTGGTCTTCAGTCTTAAGACTGGTCTGATGCAGCTCTCCATGCTACTCTATCCTGTGCAAGCCTCTTCATCTCCCAGTACCTACTGCAACCTACAACCTTCTGAATCTGCTTAGTGTATTCATCTCTTGGTCTCCCCCTACGATTTTTACCCTCCACGCTGCCCTCCAATACTAAATTAGTGATCCCTTGATGCCTCAGGACATGTCCTACCAACCGATCCCTTCTTCTAGTCAAGTTGTGCCACAAACTTCTCTTCTCCCCAATCCTATTCAATACTTCCTCATTAGTTATGTGATCTACCCATCTAATCTTCAGCATTCTTCTGTAGCACCACATTTCGAAAGCTTCTATTCTCTTCTTGTCCAAACTATTTATCGTCCATGTTTCACTTCCATACATGGCTACACTCCATACGAATACTTTCAGAAATGACTTCCTGACGCTTAAATCAATACTGGATGTTAACAAATTTCTCTTCTTCAGAAACGCTTTCCTTGCCATTGCCAGTCTACATTTTATATCCTCTCTACTTCGACCATCATCAGTTATTTTGCTCCCCAAATAGCAAAACTCCTTTACTACTTTAAGTGTCTCATTTCCTAATCTAATTCCCTCAGCATCACCCGACTTAATTAGACTACATTCCATTATCCTTGTTTTGCTTTTGTTGATGTTCATCTTATATCCTCCTTTCAAGACACTGTCCATTCCATTCAACTGCTCTTCCAAGTCCTTTGCTGTCTCTGACAGAATTACAATGTCATCGGCGAACCTCAAAGTTTTTATTTCTTCTCTATGAATTTTAATACCTACTCCGAGTTTTTCTTTTGTTTCCTTTACTGCTTGCTCAATATACAGATTGAACAACATCGGGGAGAGGCTACAACCCTGTCTTACTCCCTTCCCAACCACTGCTTCCCTTTCATGTCCCTCGACTCTTATAACTGCCATCTGGTTTCTGTACAAATTGTAAATAGCCTTTCGCTCCCTGTATTTTACCCCTGCCACCTTTAGAATTTGAAAGAGAGTATTCCAGTCAACATTGTCAAACGCTTTCTCTAAGTCTACAAATGCTAGAAACGTAGGTTTGCCTTTCCTTAATCTTTCTTCTAAGATAAGTCGTAAGGTCAGTATTGCCTCACGTGTTCCAGTGTTTCTACGGAATCCTAACTGATCTTCCCCGATGTCGGCTTCTACCAGTTTTTCCATTCGTCTGTAAAGAATTCGTGTTAGTATTTTGCAGCTGTGGCTTATTAAACTGATTGTTCGGTAATTTTCACGTCTGTCAACACCTGCTTTCTTTGGGATTGGAATTATTATATTCTTCTTGAAGTCTGAGGGTATTTCGCCTGTCTCATACATCTTGATCACCAGATGGTAGAGTTTTGTTAGGCCTGGCTCTCCCAAGGCTGTCAGTAGTTCTAATGAAATGTTGTCTACTCCCGGGGCCTTGTTTCGACTCAGGTCTTTCAGTGCTCTGTCAAACTCTTCACGCAGTATCATATCTCCCATTTCATCTTCATCTACATCCTCTTCCATTTCCATAATATTGGCCTCAAGTACATCGCCCTTGTATAGACCCTCTATATACTCCTTCCACCTTTCCGCTTTCCCTTCTTTGCTTAGAACTGGGTTTCCATCTGAGCTCTTGATATTCATACAAGTGGTTCTCCTATCTCCAAAGGTCTCTTTAATTTTCCTGTAGGCAGTATCTATCTTACCCCTAGTGAGATAAGCCTCTACATCCTTACATTTGTCCTCTAGCCATCCCTGCTTAGCCATTTTGCACTTCCTGTCGATATCATTTTTGAGACGTTTGTATTCCTTTTTGCCTGCTTCATTTACTGCATTTTTATATTTTCTCCTTTCATCAATTAAATTCAATATTTCTTCTGTTACCCAAGGATTTCTACTAGCCCTCGTCCTTTTACCTACTTGATCCTCTGCTGCCTTCACTACTTCATCCCTCAAAGCTACCCATTCTTCTTCTACTGTATTTCTTTCCCCCATTCCTTTCAATTGTTCCCTTATGCTCTCCCTGAAACTCTGTACAACCTCTGGTTTAGTCAGTTTATCCAGGTCCCATCTACTTAAATTCCCACCTTTTTGCAGTTTCTTCAGTTTTGATCTACAGGTCATAACCAATAGATTGTGGTCAGAGTCCACATCTGCCCCTGGAAATGTCTTACAATTTAAAACCTGGTTCCTAAATCTCTGTCTTACCATTATATAATCTATCTGATACCTTTTAGTATCTCCAGGGTTCTTCCATGTATACAACCTTCTTTCATGATTCTTAAATCAAGTGTTAGCTATGATAATGTTGTGCTCTGTGCAAAATTCTACCAGGCGGCTTCCTCTTTCATTTCTTAGCCCCAACCCATATTCACCTACTACGTTTCCTTCGCTCCCTTTTCCTACACTCGAATTCCAGTCACCCATGACTATTAAATTTTCGTCTCCCTTCACTATCTGAATAATTTCTTTTATTTCATCACACATTTCTTCAATTTCTTCGTCATCTGCAGAGCTAGTTGGCATATAAACTTGTACTACTGTAGTAGGTGTGGGCTTCGTATCTATCTTGGCCACAATAATGCGTTCACTATGCTGTTTGTAGTAGCTTACCCGTATTCCTATTTTCCTATTCATTATTAAACCTACTCCTGCATTACCCCTATTTGATTTGATGTTTATAACCCTGTAGTCACCTGACCAGAAGTCTTGTTCCTCCTGCCACCGAACTTCACTAATTCCCACTATATCTAACTTTAACCTCTCCATTTCCCTTTTTAAATTTTCTAACCTACCTGCCCGATTAAGGGATCTGACATTCCACGCTCCGATCCGTAGAACGCCAGTTTTTTTTCTCCTGATAACGACATCCTCTTGAGTAGTCCCCGCCCGGAGATCGGAATGGGGGACTATTTTACCTCCGGAAAATACTATTGTGAGAAAACCCTCCAAAAGGTTGCCGCCCGGAGCAAACTAGCAAATAGTATGTGGGGAACAAGATCACCTATAATCATAACAACTGCTAAGGCACTTTGCCTTTCCGAAGCCGAATATGGATGCTCGGTAAGGTCCAAATCAGCACATCCCGGAAACGTCAATACAAGGTATCTGACGCACGCAGACTAACAACAGGATGCATGAAAACCACATCACTTCGGAATCTATATAAAGCAGCTGGATTCTCTAATACACGGTGCTTCCTGCGGACTTAAATCCCGCAAGAGATTCCTCAGTACCACGCTTAACGAGCCCCCGAAGTACTACCATGCCTCACTATAGGTGTCAAATGGTTCAAATGGCTCTGAGCACTATGGGACTCAACTGCTGTGGTCATCAGTCCCCTAGAACTTAGAACTACTTAAACCTAGCTAACCTAAGGACATCACACACATCCATGCCCGAGGCAGAATTCGAACCTGCGACCGTAGCAGTGGGACGGTTCCGGACTGCGCGCCTAGAACCGCGAGACCCCAGCGGCCTGCTATAGGTGTCCAGCGGCAATAGATCAAGCTGGAAAATTTGGAGAACACTGGCTAGCATCAGAACGGCCGTGGTGGCCGAGCGGTTCTAGGCGCTTCATTCCGGAACCACGCTGCTGCTACGGTCGCAGGTACGAATCCCGCATCGCACATGGATGTCTGCGATGTCCTTAGGTTAATTAGGTTTATGTAGTTCCAAGTCTAGGGGACAGATGACGTCAGATGTTAAGTCCCATAGTGCTTAGAGCCATATTTTTTGACTGGCATCAGAACGGACGTAACCACAGTCAATATAAATCTAATTAAATGTGGCCTTGACGACCTATATCTTGACAAGGAAGAAGCACTGGACGTTGCCGGATAATGAATAACTTTAAAATAAATTTTCCGGGCACTAAAAAGTAAAATAAGTATGCTGCAGCTTGTCTTTGCATGTTGCCTTGTTCTGTGTCCATGAGGGCCTCTTCAACTGTGAAGGAACCGAAGACCACGCGCCTGATAGCTTCATTCAGTCAAATCATTTGAGAACTGGATGTCTGCGATATAAGCCACTCAGAAGAAGTTTTCCGCCACCTGGAAGTCCGCGAATGTGTGTGGGCTTGGACTGAAGGGGGGCAGAATATGCCTTATGGAATCAAAGAATTAACTTCACTGTGAATTAGAACAAAACAATAACCAGGCACCTCAGCCATAGTGTCTACAGGAAACGTAAGTACACGAATCGGTATCTGCACGCTCTTAGCCGCCGCCGTACAGCACAAAAAAGGGACGTTTTGAGTACCCTCGCCGGCCGAGGTGGCCGAGCGGATCTAGGCGCTACAGTCTGGAACCGCAGGACCAGTACGGTCGCAGGTTCGAATCCTGCCTCGGGCATGGATGTGTGTGATTTCCTTAGGTTAGGTTTAAGTAGTTCTAAGTTCTAGTGGACTGATGACCTCAGAAGTTAAGCCTTTTTTTGGGATACCGTTATAAAAGAAACCATAGAAATAAAAACTTAAAACACCATCAGTAAGGACGACAGTCTGCAGATCAACACGGCTATCACGAGGCTGAAGCAGGCGCGACTGACGCCGGACGTAAGCATTACCACATATGACAAGGAAGAGAGCACCAGTGGTGTCACAGCAGCCAGCAGCGCAGTTGCTACGGCGACCCGGCAGTCATTTACTGCTTGACAACGGCCGAGGAGAGCTTGGTCGAAAGCCCGTGGGATTTCAAACACCTGATATAGCTGGAAGCTCAAGATTATTTTATGAAATCATGTCACCGTGAGACAATGCGTTTTTGCAACAACCAGGCTGAGAGGAAATCTAAATCGTCTTCTGGTTAACATGCAGTACCATGTTGCTTTACACTCCTCATTGCAATGTTGTCCGGTGCCAACTGGACCAGGGGGAGGCTGACCACTACCTGGCAGCGTTGGATCGTGGCGGGGGTCATTATTATCGGGATGTTCGCCGTCGAACAGCGTCAATAGCCAATCAATTTATTCAGTTTCAAGTTACAACCTTCGTTACGTCGGTTCGTAGCGGTTACGCCCCCCTGGGAACGTGTTGTCAGCAGCGCGGCCGGCGGTCGTTGATAAGGTGGGTTGCTCTGGTGCGAAATGGGCTGCCTGCTCACCCAGGTTGTAACGGAACATCCTCCCCTAGCATTACTTTTCCTCAACATTAATTGCCGATACCAGTATTATTTTTCGGATTTTTGGACAGACCAGTTTTATCTCAGTTGCTTTACTGAAAACTTACATATAATTTTATACACAGTAAGCTATATTTGAAGCTAAAATTTATAAAAAGGAATTACTTTATAAACTATTTTATTCTCGATGTTATAACCGATAAGTACTAGTTCTTAACGTAAAGTTAAAATTACTTTTATTTTAGAAAAATGTTGTGTCTAGACAAGACTGCCTAGACACAATGAGAGGAAGCCGAAAGGCACGCGCTATAAGCTTACGCAGGATGGCGTGAGGTCTGAAACAGGATACGTAATGAATGCTATAAAGAAAAGTACGTAGCTTCTGGAATACTTAACTTTAATCCATCATTGTATACAGCGTTCTTGATGATACAAGTGAGACTGTAGTTTCAGACAATATACTGCTAATGGCGCCTTGCTAGGTCGTAGCCATGGACTTAGCTGAAGACTATTCTAACTATCTGCTCTGCAAATGAGCGAGGCTTCGTCAGTGTGCATCGCTAGCTACGTCGTCCGTACAACTGGGGGCGAGTGCTAGTACGTCTCTCTAGACCTGCCGTGTGGCGGCGCTCGGTCTGCTATCACTGAAAGTGGCGACACGCGGGTCCGACATGTACTACTGGACCGCGGCCGATTTAAAGCTACCACCTAGCAAGTGTGGTGTATGGCGGTGACACCACAAAACATTTGAAATTACGAATTATTGGTACACTTAAAATTTCTATTACTTATTACGCAATCCTGTACTGTTTACTATATTTATTTTTGGATTTATTTATGAAATAATAATCGGAAGCAATGTATCAGAAAGTAGTAGAAATTCATTTGTTAAGGAAAACTATAAACCCTTTGGAATGTTGTTATTTCCCCACACTGGTGAGTCGTACACATGCCTCTGATGTGATCGGACGTATTTTTGTGTAATTTCGGCCATGTTAATGTGAAAATAATCAAAAGCCGCGCGGTCTGACGTGAAGGCGTCCGTCTTGCCAACGTCCGCCCGGCTCGCCCCCCCCCCCCCCCCCCCACCTCTTCCGTAGAAGGTTCATGGAGGTTCAAGTCCTCCCGCTGGCGTGGGTGTGTCTGTTGTCCTTAGCGTAAGTAGCGTGCAAGCCTAGGAACCGATGAACTCAGCAGTTTGGTCCCATACTAACTTACCACAAATTTCCAAAAATTCCAAGGCTGTATTATATACTAAAATGTGAGAAAATATATTTACGTAAAAAAAAATTTGGAACAATCTTCAAATTTGTTTAGTTCAATCCAACTGTGAGGACCAAAAATGTGAGATTTTCAGCTTCAAGAATCAGATCCCCAGACAAGGACAACTGGAGCCGTCTCAGCATGACAGGCTAAGTAAACTAGAAAGTCTATTGTAATCTTCGCTCTTGTTTGCGAACGCGCGGTCCAGGCGCAGCTGCGACACCGGGTGGCAACAGGATGGAGAAAAGCGCTGTCGAATTGAATCTGACTTTGAACTACTAAGCTATTTTACCACAAGAAGAAAATGACACGGTAATATTATCTTCGTTCCTCAACTCGATTATGAAGAAGAAGATTAATAGCATTTTTGTGGCACATGATAATGAAGGTTGTGATAACATTTCGATTAACAGGCAGTTTGGATCATAACAGCGCACACTCCGCTGCAGAGCGAAAATCTCATTCTGGAAACATCCGCCAGGCTGTGGCTAAGCCATGTCTCCGCATTATCCTTTCTTTCAGGAGTGCTAGTTCTGCAAGGTTCGCAGGAGAGCTTCTGTAAAGTTTGGAAGGTAGGAGACGAGATACTGGCAGAAGTAAAGCTGTGAGGACCGGGCGTGAGTCGTGCTTCGGTAGCTCAGATGGTAGAGCACTTGCCCGCGAAAGGCAAAGGTCCCGAGTTCGATTCTCGGTCCAGCACACAGTTTTAGTCTGCCAGGAAATTTCATATCAGCGCGCACTCCGCTGCTGCTGAAAATCTCATTCCAGAAACATCCCCCTGGCTGTGGCTAAGCCATGTCTCCGCAATATCCTTTCTTTCAGGAGTGCTAGTTCTGCAAGGTTCGCAGGAGAGCTTCTGTAAAGTTTGGAAGGTACGAGACGAGTTACTGGCAGAAGGGAAGCTGTGAGGACGGGGCGTGAGTCGTGCTTGGGTAGCTCAGATGGTAGAGCACTTGCCCGCGAAAGGCAAAGGTCCCGATTTCGAGTCTCGGTCCAGCACACAGTTTTAATCTGCCAGGAAGTTTCAACAGGCAGCCTGTAAACGGCAACATCAAGTTTGCACATATTCTGCACCTTATAGAAAAAAAATGCTACCTTTTCAACAAACCCATCAGTTCAGCTTAAAAACGGCGACGTTTATTTTCTTCTACATTACACATTTTTTTTTATTAAATTTGTTAAAGTAATTTTTGTCTTTGTCACAGTTTTAATAGTTTAACAACTCGTAACGTTTTAACACATCATTGAACGTTAAGTAATTCCTCATTTATTATTAAGAACGAATGTTTCCAGATGGTAATTGAACCCCTTTCTACTACATGCTGTCGCATTTCTCCTTCAAGGTGAAAACAGTGAAACGTTGGAAAATAGCTATTTTTACCACTCTTGCATATTATTTAGGTAATAAACTCTGTATTGTACTAAATCACTGTGATAAAAGCTCTTACTTACTCTCTCACCGTTGATAGTTTTACAGCAACGCAGAGAGAAAGAACTTAAAATAAACTTTGTTCATTAAAATGGCAAGCTGCTTTTAAGAATCTTACAAAAGTAGTAAAAAATTAAACAACACTTCAATTTTATTTTAAAAGGAAGTACATCAAACCTTAAAGATCACCATTCTCAAACAATATCAGTCTGTTCTGACAATTGTAAACATCTCATTTTTGTGATGTCCATCACTTAACTTGTGGGTTTTTGACTCAGCTAAAATACTGAGATGATGTAATCTCATAGCTATACGCATGCTTAGTAGAAGTAATTTTTTTTTTTAGCAAGAGATACAGCTTGTCCTCAAGACTCATTTTCTTCGTCTCATGTTGTTGTATGTTCATCTGAAACGGTTAATGGAGCTTGTATCTCTTTTGTCGTCTCAGGTTCTTCCAAGTTAAGTGATATGGATACAACTTCTGTAGTGTCTTTGGAATCCGTCACAATGTTTGTTTGGAACAATACTATCGATCTTTTCTTCCGACTGATAGGATCAAATATCGGAGACAGATCTGAAACAAAATATTTCCTGTTTTAGTTCGTCAACTGTATCAATACAGTGCTTGCAAAAAGTGTCACGTAAGGAACAATATTTCAGTCATTGTTTTACATGATGTTATTAGAGATCTCAATTGCGACTTTATAGTTAAAATTTCACTGCTCTAGTTTCCTAAATTTAGAGATTTAACGTTTTCCGTTTTGTAAATAGAGCTAAAAAATATCCTCTTTACCGACTAAAGTGTTTTCTTTGTCTATAACTACTAATTTAACTGCTATTAACTTTTAAGTGCCGAAATTCCGCTTCATTAGACCACATCAATCACAAGAATAATAATACAATATGGGAAAAATTCCTACTGATTTCGTTATCTTTCAAACAATATTATTTTTAAATTACTCTGTAGGAAATGTTGCAAGCAGCCCCAAGTTTTCTTTAAAGGATTTTATTGAACCATTACTAGTTTCGGGTCTGAGCCCATCTTCAGACGATTACTGACCACCTATTTGTGTTCTCCGTGTCTTGTTAATGATGGATGAGCATTCAAAGTGGGCCTAACTGTTGCCAATCGAGAGTTATCGAGGAACGAAACTGGCTGATTCTGCCACCGAATTTAATGGGGAAAATTTTGTTTGAGAGTCGACGAAATGAGTAGCTAGCATTTGCAAGATTTCTTTGCTGTAATGAAACAGCAGAAAAAAATTCATAGCTGTAGGAGTAGCAGTTTTCGAGAGAGGAAACATTTTATTCAGAAAAACGGTATTTTATTAGCTCTATTTACAAAACGGTAAGACATTTCTTTATTAAAGCTGCAGCAGTGAAACTTAACTGGAAAACCTTAATTAACATGTCTAGTAACATCATGTAAAACATTGACTGAAGTGCTGTTACTTTAGGGACTTAAATTTCCTACAAGTCCTTTGACAGCCCAAATTTATTTTTCTCGAAGGCAAAGAAGCGGAAACTACAGGTAGAAGAAAGTAGTTTGTTTAAAATCAAGAAATTTTCTTATTGTTTTCCGAGTTGAAAGATGCACAGGGAAACCTCTGTTTTTACTGAGACATTTGACCCATTTCCAAGCATTCTTTCTCTTCTGTTACTACGATATAAGTACCTGATGTTTATCCATATGTTTTTGAAAATATCACTTAAATGCCATAAAATATAAACCCATCAAAAACAAAAACGTACTAGCTTTATTATCTTTTTTTCAGGTTTTTGGCAACAGGAGAATCTTTCCCGTCTCTAGTATTTTCCTTCCGAATCTCTACAGAATAAGTCAGCAGAACTGTGGAAGAATTACTGTCCGCATTTGTCTACAAATTTCCTCCTATTTACTTCAGTTCCTTGAACAAAAAACTTTTGGACAAACAGGGGAATTTTCGTCCAAATGGCAGTTTTCCAAGTTCGACGGTGCTGGCGCAAAGCGTCCTTGTACTTATGATGCTTTAAATCTAAATGCACTGATGCTGAGAGACTAGCTCACGAGGTACTACTTTCTGTGAATGTTTCAGTGTAGTTTTCTTTGCGTAGACATCATGCGACAAGACTCGGCCGGTATTTCACTATCATATTTCTTTGTCAAAAATGATATGTCAAAGAAATTTGATGGTGTAGTACGGAACTTTGTCAAATTCTGCCTGTCGTCAAATAAATATGATCAAATCTAGGGACTCGCTGTAGATCTGATCGCCGTGCGGTTAAAGGCGCTGCAGCCTGGAACCGCAAGACCGCTACGGTAGCAGGTTCGAATCCTGCCTCGAGCATGGATGTTTGTGATGTCCTTAGGTTAGTTAGGTTTAACTAGTTCTAAGTTCTAGGGGACTAATGACCTCGGCAGTTGAGTCCCATAGTGCTCAGAGCCATTTGAACCATTTTTTTGTAGATCTGATCATAAGTCGCTTGGCTTCTGCTCGCTGCAATGTGAAATGTTACCACTATGAGCGCCAGCATCGCTGCAGCGTTCTGTCACCAGTAGTGTGTTTGTAAACATGGGTGCGAAGTTTAATTCGTGTGTGCCCTCAGCTGCAAAATTAACAGAAATGTATGAGGCTGATGAGGCGCTTCACAACGTGAGGCACTCTGAGTACATAAACAGGTTAAGAAGACTGGAGAGCTACAAAAAAACTGGGGAGGTCATTAGCTGTGAGATACGGCCCGCATGCACGGCTGACGACATAAAAAAGAAAATTAATGGCCTCCACTCAAGATACTCTCGGGAGAAAGCAAAAGTTCAAAATTGCTCTGAGCACTGTGGGACTTAACATCTATGGTCATCAGTCCCCTAGAACTTAGAACTACTTAAACCTAACTAACCTAAGGACATCACACAACACCCAGTCGTCACGAGGCAGAGAAAATCCCTGACCCCGCCGGGAATCGAACTCGGGAACCCGGGCGCGGGAAGCGAGAACGCTACCACACGACCACGAGCTGCGGACAAAGCAAAAGTACGTATCTACAAACTTATATATATATATATATATATATATATATATATATATATATATATATATATATATATTGTATTGAAAATTTACTTACTTTCAGATTTGGTCCTTTAGTGCTTTATAAATTGCTTCACACGTTTCAGGTATTATTTTACTTAATGTGCACTATGGTATTCGACGGCTGTACTCGACGGCTGTACTGTAAGCTAGAGTAACTCTCTCCTGTAGCAAGAAATCGGAGTTTTACTGTGAGCCTGTCTTCTGCAGATATAGCAGTTCTTAAGTGAGTGTTGTGCTTTGTGATATGACGAGACACTTCACTGAGCAAATACTGAAGTGTATGCTCATCCACTCTTAAGTAATTTATGTACGACATGACGTCGTCCACTAGAAGCTCAGTAACAAGTTTTGTTGAATGCTTTTACTGTCTCGTCGTAAAACCCATGGCTTCACCCAAGTACGTTTCCTTTTTTTTTCCCCCGGCTTGTCTTCCAAATGCGCACACAGTGCAGTTGTGGTACATGCAACTGCTGCCATAATAACAAGTTGTTGTTGTCAGCCATCTTGAACTTTGACGAAAAATATGATGACAGTGAAATACCCATTTTCAGCCGCTACGTGAAATATCTTTGTCAATCAGATTTGACGAATACTTGATCATATCTTAGGTCAAACCTTTGTCAAAGAAATATGGTAGTGTAATGCCGGCCTAAGTAGAACACCTTCAGTCTGTGACGTAGGTGGCATTTGTTACGTCATATACACTCCTGGAAATTGAAATAAGAACACCATGAATTCATTGTCCCAGGGAGGGGAAACTTTATTGACACATTCCTGGGGTCAGATACATCACATGATCACACTGACAGAACCACAGGCACATAGACACAGGCAACAGAGCATGCACAATGTCGGCACTAGTACAGTGTATATCCACCTTTCGCAGCAATGTAGGCTGCTATTCTCCCATGGAGACGATCGTAGAGATGCTGGATGTAGTCCTGTGGAACGGCTTGCCATGCCATTTCCACCTGGCGCCTCAGTTGGACCAGCGTTCGTGCTGGACGTGCAGACCGCGTGAGACGACGCTTCATCCAGTCCCAAACATGCTCAATGGGGGACAGATCCGGAGATCTTGCTGGCCAGGGTAGTTGACTTACACCTTCTAGAGCACGTTGGGTGGCACGGGATACATGCGGACGTGCATTGTCCTGTTGGAACAGCAAGTTCCCTTGCCGGTCTAGGAATGGTAGAACGATGGGTTCGATGACGGTTTGGATGTACCGTGCACTATTCAGTGTCCCATCGACGATCACCAGTGGTGTACGGCCAGTGTAGGAGATCGCTCCCCACACCATGATGCCGGGTGTTGGCCCTGTGTGCCTCGGTCGTATGCAGTCCTGATTGTGGCGCTCACCTGCACGGCGCCAAACACGCATACGACCATCATTGGCACCAAGGCAGAAGCGACTCTCATCGCTGAAGACGACACGTCTCCATTCGTCCCTCCATTCACGCCTGTCGCGACACCACTGGAGGCGGGCTGCACGATGTTGGGGCGTGAGCGGAAGACGGCCTAACGGTGTGCGGGACCGTAGCCCAGCTTCATGGAGACGGTTGCGAATGGTCCTCGCCGATACCCCAGGAGCAACAGTGTACCTAATTTGCTGGGAAGTGGCGGTGCGGTCCCCTACGGCACTGCGTAGGATCCTACGGTCTTGGCGTGCATCCGTGCGTCGCTGCGGTCCGGTCCCAGGTCGACGGGCACGTGCACCTTCCGCCGACCACTGGCGACAACATCGATGTACTGTGGAGACCTCACGCCCCACGTGTTGAGAAATTCGGCGGTACGTCCACCCGGCCTCCGGCATGCCCACTATACGCCCTCGCTCAAAGTCCGTCAACTGCACATACGGTTCAGGTCCACGCTGTCGCGGCATGCTACCAGTGTTAAAGACTGCGATGGAGCTCCGTATGCCACAGCAAACTGGCTGACACTGACGGCGGCGGTGCACAAATGCTGCGCAGCTAGCCCCATTCGATGGCCAACACCGCGGTTCCTGGTGTGTCCGCTGTGCCGTGCGTGTGATCATTGCTTGTACAGCCCTCTCGCAGTGTCCGGAGCAAGTATGGTGGGTCTGACACACCGGTGTCAATGTGTTCTTTTTTCCATTTCGAGGAGTGTATATAAAAAAATTATATAATTTTGATTGTCGCTGTGGAGCGGCCAAGATAAAACTTACTGAACTAGTGGCATCTGTATAATTTAAAAACATGAACTTTAACGTAAATTAATTATATGTTGAAATTTAAGAAGTTTCTTATAACGAAATCTCTCGCATTTACAGTTACTGTTAACACATTGAAAAATAAATTAACACTTCGGGGCGTAATGGCCGACCAGAGGCTGCATCGGAAGATGAGCTTCTCGCAGGGCAAATTACTGAAAAAATGCTTATTAAAAATAATTAGCCACTGCGAGCATTTGAGGTGACAACCATTACAAAGAAATTCATTTCGTGATAATAATAACAAGTTTATTTTAGTAAAATAAAGAGTAGCTTACATAAAATATGTGTAGCCGCTCAATGGCTGCCTTCCGTACCGCGAAACGAAACAGTGTGTGTCCCACAAAATACGTCCTTCGTCCTCGGCCGTACAATCGCGTCTCTTTCGATCCTTTTTTATTTTCATAGACATTAAATAAAGATGCTACTCTTAAATTATCGCTGCATATCAGTTGTTTCAAGAATATTAACTATATCTTTTACACTAATTATATGCATACAATACTTTAACTGTGGTTTACAGCCGATAAAAATGTCAATACTTATGTGACGTACCGTCACAAGTCGCACGGCTTCCGTCATAGCATTGGCTTCCTCACGAGAAGCACGTGGCAGCCCAAACTGAAACTGCGCATGCGCGAGCAGGAAGCCCCTTTCGTCGCGTCGCGGGGGTTCCTGTCGCTGCCGCAGGCCACAGTCGCACTTTGGACAACGCATCTTTTAAGGCAGTGACCGGCCAGTGGCCGGCATGACGTCAGCGCAGAGTAAGAGTGCTGACACGGGACGCAAGTGCGCAGTCCCTGCGTGGCTGTGCAGTTCAAGGCAAGGAGTGTCTGCAGACGCGGTACGCCGTGGTACTCGTAGCAGAGGACAGACTCTAGCAGTCAAGCCCGGAGCAGTGGAGTGTCTTAATAGTTGGCCTGCACACAAAAACAGGCAGTTGGGCTGCTGCACCACTCTGGCCGCGAGCTGCTGCCCTCCGAGGCAGTAGCCCAGGAGGGGCTGAAGCGAGCTCGAGGCGGCCTATCAGGTGGAACCCACCAAACTTCCTGAAGTTGACTTCGGCGCGTCGTTGGCGGAGTCCCGGTTTCGTTGCGGCAGCTTGCAGAACTGTGTCGTCCAGTCGCCTAGTATGGACCTCTGATTATAGTAGGAGCTGCCACTCACCGAATGCTTTGGCTAGAAATTCCGGTTACTTATATTGGTTAGGTGCCTGTTTGCTGTGCGATGTACCGCTTCTAACCAAGTGTACCGTAACAAGACAGCGACCAGTAGCTGTGGCAACAAAACTGACGTTGCCTTTCTGCCAATTCGGCGGTACTGAGAGCTGTGGTCCCTGGTCGGCAATGTATACTGAAGTGCCAAAGGAACTGGTGTGGGCAGCCGGCCGGTGTGGCCGAGCGGTTCTAGGCGCTTCAGTCTGGAACCGCGCGACCGCTATGGTCGCAGGTTCGAATCCTGCCTCGGGCATGGAGGTGTGTTATGTTCTTAGGTTAGTTAGGTTTAAGCAGTTCTGATTTCTAGGAGACTGATTACCTCAGATGTTAAGTCCCATAGTGCTCAGAGCCATTTGAACCATTTTTTTGAACTGATATGGGCATGCGTATTCAAATACAAAGGTATATAAACGGGCAGAATACGGCGCTGTGGTCGCCAACGGCTGTATGAGACAAGTGTCTGGAGCAGTTGTTAGATCGGTTACTGCTGCTACGATGGAAGATTCTCAAGATTTAGGTGAGTTTGAACGCGGTATTAGAGTCAGAGAACTAGCGATTGAACACATCTCCGAGGTAGCGATGAAGTGGGGATTTTCCCGTACGACCATTTCACGAGTGTACCTTGGATATCAGGAATGCGGTAAAACGTCAAATCTCCGACATCGCTGCGGCAGGAAAGAACGGGACCAACTACGACTGAAGAGAATCGTTTAACGTGACAGAAGTACAGGCCTTCCTCACATTGCTGCAGATTTCACTGCTGGGCCATTAATCAGTGTCAGCGTGCGATCCATTCAACGAAACATCATCGATACGGGCATTCGGAACCGAAGGCCCCCTCGTGTACCCTTGATGACTGCACGACACAAAGCTGTACGCCTCACCTGGTCCCATCACCACCGACGTTAGATTGTTGATGACTGGAAACATGTTGCCTTGTCGGATGAGTCTCGTTTCAGATTGTATCGAGCGGATGGACGTGTACAAGTATGGAGATGAATGCATTGGCCCTGCATGTCAATAGGGCACTGTTCAAGCTGGTGGAGGCTCTGTAATGGTGTGGAGTGTGTACAGTTGGAGTTATATGTGTGGTGTCACCGCCAGACACCACACTTGCTAGGTGGTAGCTTTAAATCGGCCGCGGTCCATTAGTACATGTCGGACCCGCGTGTCGCCACTGTCAGTGATCGCAGACCGAGCGCCACCAGACGGCAGGTATAGAGAGACGGACTAGCAGTCGCCCCAGTTGTACGGACGACGTAGCTAGCGATGCACACTGACGAAGCCTCGCTCATTTTCAGAGCAGATAGTTAGAATAGCCTTCAGCTAAGTCAATGGCTACGACCTAGCAAGGCGCCATTAGTAGTTTATTGCCTGAATCTACAGAGTCTCACTTGTATCGTCAATAGCGATGTACAACAAGGATGGATTAAAGTTAAGTATTCCAGCAGCTACATACTTTTCTTTATAGCATTCATTACGTATCCTGTTTCAGACCTATCTCTAGCCTGCGTGAGTTAAGGCGTGCCTTTCGGCTACTTCCGAGTGGCGTGGCTGTTAATCTACGCTACAACAATATGGGACACCTGATACGTCTGGATACGACACTGAGAAGTGAAACGTGCGTCAGCATCCTCTCTAATCACATGCCCGTTTTGCATTCTGACGGACTTGGCCAATTCCAGCAGAACAACGCGACGCCCCACACGTCCAGAATTGCTACAGACTGGCTCCAGGAACACTCTTCTGAGTTTAAACACTTCCGCTGCCCACCCCACCAGACTCCCCACACATGAACATTATTTAGCATACCTGGAATGCCTTGCAACGAGCTGTTCAGAAGAGGTCTCCACCCCCTCTTACTCTTACGAATTTATGGAAAGCCGTGCTGGTATTCATGGTGTCATTTCCCTGCAGCACTACTTCAGATATTAGTCAAGTCCATGCCACGTCGTGTTGCAGCACTTCTGCGTGCTCGGGGGGGCCCTACAGGATGTTAGGCAGGTGTACCAGTTTCTTTGGCTCTTCAGTGTAGTATTGCTACGTCTGATGCAACGTTGTTTTTGGTCCTCTCCGCGACTGGCGTGGCTTACGCGTGCCGTTTGCAACAGCTGCGTCAGTACTGCCATTACTCAGTAGCGCCAAATAAAGGCGGCGACGCTACAAGTGTGTGGAGAACGCTACAGCGAAAACGCACAGCGAGTTGCAGTCGATCTCAGGTACGCTCAGAAGGATTCATGACAGCAGATACTGCAGGTCATTCCATTCAGTTCTTTCCTGCCTCCTGGTGTAATCGTTAAATCACGTGGTTACTTGTCTGTGGTGTATACTACCCCTGTGTTTAAACCTAGAGTTTAGGTGCAAATAATTGCCATTTTCTTATATCATTTATTTTTACAATTACTTAATTTTTATTTAAATAATCCTTGTTGATTTTATTGCACTAAATAAAACCTGCAGTCCTTTACTTTTCAACACACAGAATAACATACTTTTGTGCGGTTCCTTTTTAATGTAATACACATAAAAGATCTTTTAGAGAACTGAATTTTACATTCTGAAAATTTATAGTATCTGTGTAGCAAGTCAATATTCACATAAAAGTTTAATGCAGGATTTAAATCTGCACTTAAAAATGCCTTCCATAGACACAAAAAAAAAAAAAAAATGTTTGAAAAATTGAAAGGCAATGATAGGATACACAACTTTCTTTATCACCACTCAGAACACATTAAATTTTAACTAATACTTTAATTATTTTGTTGGAGAAACAGTAAGGTCCCAATCACAATCGTCCTACAGATCTTCATTTGAATGTTCGCTAGCAGACTTATGATCACTGGCTATTGTAAAATCGTCGTCTTTTTCGCCTGTTTCTTGATCTTTTTACTCTGACATCTTCCTCCATCCACCGAATAACAATTTCCTCAAAACTTCGAATCGTTAAAACTGAACGTTCCTGTGAACACATTTATTACTGTTCTGAAAAAAAAGGGTACGTAGTTCACGAGGCGCGGTCTGGAAGTAACAGGGGTCAACGACGAACAAAGAAGGTCATAATGCAAGCGACAGCAAAGTATTGTAGAACAGGCGTTTTGAAAAGGGTAGGGAGAATATAGAAGCATTTCGGCGGAACTGTCCTTGGAGAATAAGTTCCAAAATTTTCGCGCAGCCCGAGAGACCACGCCTACTGAGCAAGGGGGTGAGATGTTCACTGGTTCACTGCGGTCAGCTGGTGCACTGTCGTCTTGAAAGGCTTTTTCATTAGTCCTCTGTCTGTTTTGACGCGGTCTGCCACGAAGTCATCTCCTGTGCCAACATTTGCACCCAGCGTCTTCAATTGGTTGTTGGGTATATTATAATCTCTGCTTCATTTACAGTTTTCAGCCCTTAGGGCTTCGTCTAGAAGCGTGGAACTTTTCCTTTGTTATATTAACACATGTATTATTATTTTGTCCTTTCATCTAGTCAATATTTTCCATACGTTCCTTTACTTGCCAATTCTGAGCAAAATTTTCCTGATTGCGTGTCTTATCAGTACACTCAACTGTCATCAGCCTTCTAGATCATCTCATCTCGGACCGATTCTGTTCTTTTCCTGCTTTTGCCACGGTCAATGATTCACTAGCATGCGGTCCTGTGCTCCAAACGTTCTTTTTTTTCTTTTTCTTTCGGGTCATCAGTCTTCTGGCTGGTTTGATTCGGGGCCCACCACGAATTCCTCTCCTGTGCTAACCTCTTCATCCCAGTATAGCACTTGCAACCTATGTCCTCAATTATTTGTTGGGTGTATTCCAATCTGTGTCTTCGTTTACAGTTTTTGCCCTCTACACCTCCCTATAGTACCATGGAAATAATCCCCTGATGTCTTAACAGATGTCCTGTCATCCTGTCCCTTCTCCTTATCAGTGTTTTCCACATATTCCTTTCCTCTCCGAATCTGTGTAGAGCCCTTCTCATTCCTTACCTTATCAGTCCACCCAATTTTCAACATTCGTCTCTGGCACCACATCTCAAATGCTTCGATTCTCTTCTATTTCGGTTTTCCAACAGTCCATGTTTCTCAACCATACAATGCTTTGCTCCAAACGAACATTCTCAGAAATTTCTTTCTTATATTAAGTCCGATATTTGATACTAGTAGACTTCTCTTGGTCAGTAATGCCCTTTTTACCAGTGCTAGTCTGCTTTTAATATCCTTTCTCCGTCCGTCATTGGTTATTTTGCTCCCTGCTGTTGTCATATCTGTTACTACGCATTACTTTCGTTATTTTCTATTTACTCTCAATCCACGTTCTGTACTCATTAGACTGTTCATTCCATTCAAGAGATCATGTACTTCTTCCTTACTTTCACTTAGGATAGCAATGTCGTCACCGAATCGTATCGTTGGTATCCTTTCTCCTTGAATTTTGATACCACTCTTGGACCTTCCTTTTATTTCCATCATTGCTTCTTCGATGCACAGATTGAACAGTAGGAGCGAAAGACTAAATCCTTGTCTTACACCCTTTCTAATCAGAGCACTTCGTTCTTGGTCGTCCATTCTTATTATTCCCTCTTGACTCTTGTACATGTTGTATATTACCCGTCTCTCCCTATAGCTTACCCCTATTTTTCTCAGAATTTCGAACATCTTGCACCATTTTACATTGTCGAGCGCGTTTTCCAGGTCGACAAATCCTATGTACGTGTCTTTATTTTTCTTTTATCTTTCCTCCATTATCAACCGCAACGTCAGAATTGCGTCTTTGGTGGCTTTACCGTCCCTAAAGCCAAACTGATCATCATCTAACACATCCTCAATATCCTTTTCCATTCTTCCGTGTATTATTCTTGTTAGCAACTTGAATGCATGACCTATTGATTGTGCGATAATTCTTGCACTTATCAGCTCATTCAGTCATCGGTATTGGGTGGATGATATTTTTCCCAAAGTCAGATGGTATGTCGCCAGATCCATACATTCTGCACACCATTATGAATAGTCGTTTTGTTTCCATTTCCCCCAATGATTTTAGAATTCTGACGGAATGTTACCTATCCTTTCTGTGTTATTTTATCTTACGGCCTTCAAAGCTCTCTTGAGTTCTGATTCTAATACTGAATCCCTTGTCTCTTCTAAATTGACTCTCTATCACATCAGAGAAATCTTCTCCCTCGTAGAGGCGTTTGGTGTACTCCTTCCACCTATCCGTTCACTCTTCTCCATTTAAAAACGGAATTCCCGTTGCACTCATGTTACCACCCTTGCTTTTAATTTCACCGAAGGTCGCTTTGACTATCCCATATCCTTAGTCGGTCCTATCGACAATCATTTCTTTTTCGATTTCTTCACATTTTTCATGCTGCGATCTCATCTTAGCTTCCCTGCAGTCCTAGTTATTTTATTCCTCAGCGATTAGTATTTCTGTATTCCCCAATTTCTCTGAACATTTTTATACTTAATAATTTTTTCATAATGCGGGGCCACAGTCATAATATATTTCTTTAAAATCAGTACCGCCATTAGACTGTTGTTTATTTACAGTGTTACATTTATACTTACACAATCATGATTTTGGCTTCAAAGTGCCATTATAAAGTGTTTTAAGTTCTATAAATTGTCAGGGATGGCATACTGTCGTATTAAAATACACTATTAGACAAATTATCTAAGAGTGGATATTTCTGGCAGAGCCTACTGCTTTGTTTCATTGTTGTGTACACCATCTTGACCATCTGCCCGAAATATCGACTCTTAGACAATGTGTCTATAGTGTATTTTAATACGACAGTATGCCACCCCGTCTTCGGTCCCGGGTTCGATCCCCGCCACTGCCTAAATTTTGATAAATAATCAGCATTGGCGGCCGAAGACTTCCGGCATAAGAAGTCAGCCTCATTCTGCCAACGGCCTTGTCAAAGAGGGCGGAGGAGCGGATAGAGGTTCAGGGCACTCTCTTGTCCTAGGGGTGGGAAATTGCCCCTAAAGGCGGAAGAATCAGCAATGATCAACGACATGAGGATGCAGAAGGCAATGGAAACCACTGCGTTAAAGACACGTAACGTGTATCCACAGGACATGTGGCCTGTAATTGAAGAAGTGTCATGATGATCTCTCCATTGGAAAAAGATTCCGGAATAGTCCCCCATTCGGATCTCCGGGAGGGGACAGCCAAGGGGGAGGTTACCATGAGAAAAAGATTGAATAATCAACGAAAGGATAACGTTCTACGAGCCGGGGCGTGGAATGTCAGAAGCTTTAACGTGGTAGGGAAACTAGAAAATCTGAAAAGGGAAATGCAAAGGCTCAATCTAGATATAGTAGGGGTCAGTGAAGTGAAGTGGAAGGAAGACAAGGATTTATGGTCAGATGAGTATCGGGTAATATCAACAGCAGCAGAAAATGGTATAACAGGTGTAGGATTCGTTATGAATAGGAAGGTAGGGCAGATGGTGTGCTACTGTGAACAGTTCAGTGACCGGGTTGTTCTAATCAGAATCGACAGCAGACCAACACCGACAACGATAGTTCAGGTATACATGCCGACGTCGCAAGCTGAAGATGAACAGATTGAGAAAGTGTATGAAGGTATTGAAAGGGTAATGCAGTATGTAAAGGGGGACGAAAATCTAATAGTCATGGGCGACTGGAATGCAGTTGTAGGGGAAGGAGTAGAAGAAAAAGTTACAGGAGAATATGGGCTTGGGACAAGGAATGAAAGAGGAGAAAGACTAATTGAGTTCTGTAACAAGTTTCAGCTAGTAATAGGGAATACCCTGTTCAAGAATCACAAGAGGAGGAGGTATACTTGGAAAAGGCCGGGAGATATGGAAAGATTTCAATTAGATTACATCATGGTCAGACAGAGATTCCGAAATCAGATACTGGATTGTAAGGCGTACCCAGGAGCAGATATAGACTCAGATCACAATATAGTAGTGATGAAGAGTAGACTGAAGTTCAAGACATTAGTCAGGAAGAATCAATACGCAAAGAAGTGGGATACGGAAGTACTAAGGAATGACGAGATACGTTTGAAGTTCTCTAACGCTATAGATACAGCAATAAGGAATAGCGCAGTAGGCAGTACAGTTGAAGAGGAATGGACATCTCTAAAAAGGGCCATCACAGAAGTTGGGAAGGAAAACATAGGTACAAAGAAGGTAGCCGCGAAGAAACCATGGTTAACAGAAGAAATACTTCAGTTCATTGATGAAAGGAGGAAGTACAAATATGTTCAGGGAAAATCAGGAATACAGAAATACAAGCCGCTGAGGAATAAAATAAATAGGAAGTGCAGGGAACTTAAGACGAAATGGCTGCCGAAAAAATGTGAAGACATCGAAAAAGATATGATTGTCGGAAGGACAGACTCAGCATACAGGAAAGTCAAAACAACCTTTGGTGACATTAAAAACAACGGTGGTAACATTAAGAGTGCAACAGGAATTCCACTGTTAAATGCAGTGGAGAGAGCAGATAGGTGGAAAGAATACATTGAAAGTTTCTATGAGGGTGAAGATTTGGCGGATGTGATAGAAGAAGAAACAGGAGTCGATTTAGAAGAGATAGGGGATCCAGTATTAGAATCGCAATTTAAAAGAGCTTTGGAGGACTTACGGTCAAATAAGGCAGAAGGGATAGATAACATTCCATCAGAATTTCTAAAATCATTGGGGGAAGTGGCAACAAAACGACTACTCACGTTGGTGTGTAGAATATATGAGTCTAGCGATACACCATCTGACTTTCGGAAAAGCACCATCCACACAATTCCGAAGACGGCAAGGGCTGACAAGTGCGAGATTATCGCACAATCAGCTTAACAGCTCATGCATCGAAGCTGCTTACAAGAATAATATACAGAAGAATGGAAAAGAAAATTGAGAATGCGCTAGGTGACGATCAGTTTGGCTTTAGGAAAAGTAAAGGGACGAGAGAGGCAATTCTGACGTTACGGCTAATAATGGAAGCAAGGCTAAAGAAAAATCAAGACACTTTCATAGGATTTGTCGACCTGGAAAAAGCGTTCGACAATATAAAATGGTGCAAGCTGTTCGAGATTCTGAAAAAAGTAGGGGTAAGCTATAGGGAGAGACGGGTCATATACAATATGTACAACAACCAAGAGGGAATAATAAGAGTGGACGATCAAGAACGAAGTGCTCGTATTAAGAAGGGTGTAAGACAAGGCTGTAGCCTTTCGCCCCTACTCTTCAATCTGAAGATCGAGGAAGCAATGATGGAAATAAAACAAAGGTTCAGGAGTGGAATTAAAATACAAGGTGAAAGGATATCAATGATACGATTCGCTGATGACATTGCTATCCTGAGTGAAAGTGAAGAAGAATTAAATGATCTGCTGAACGGAATGAACAGTCTAATGAGCACGCAGTATGGTTTGAGAGTGAATCGGAGAAAGACGAAGGTAATGAGAAGTAGTAGAAATGAGAACAGCGAGGAACTTAACATCAGGATTGATGGTCACGAAGTCAATGAAGTTAAGGAATTCTGCTACCTAGGCAGTAAAATAACCAATGACGGACGGAGCAAGGAGGGCATCAAAAGCAGACTCGCTATGGCAAAAAAGGCATTTCTGGCCAAGAGAAGTCTGCTAATATCAAATACCGGCCTTAATTTGAGGAAGAAATTTCTGAGTTTGTACGTCTGGAGTACAGCATTGAATGGTAGTGAAACAAGGACTGTGGGAAAACCGGAACAGAAGATAATCGAAGCATTTGAGATGTGATGCTATAAACGAATGTTGAAAATTAGGTGGACTGATAAGGTAAGGAATGAGGAGGTTGTACGCAGAATCGGAGAGGAAAGGAATATGTGGAAAACACTGATAAGGAGAAGGGACAGGATGATAGGACATCTGCTAAGACATGAGGGAATGACTTCCATGGTACTAGAGGGAGCTGTAGAGGGCAAAAACTGTAGAGGAAGACAGAGATTGGAATACGTCAAGCAAATAATTGAGGACGTAGGTTGCAAGTGCTACTCTGAGATGAAGAGGTTAGCACAGGAAAGGAATTCGTGGGGGGCCGCATCAAACCAGTCAGTAGACTGAGGACCAAAAAAAAAAAAAAAAAAAATGCCACCCCAGGCAACGTATAACACTTAAAACGCTTGATAATGGCACTTTGAAGCCGAAATCATGACTGTACAAGTGTAAATGTAGCACTGTAAATAAACAACAATCTAATGGTGGTACTGACTTTGAAGAAATTTTTGTACTTCTTTCTTGCATCGATCAACTGAAGTATTTCATCTGTTACCCACAGACTCTTTGTAGTTACCTTATTTGTAGCTATGTTTTTCTGTCCAATTTCAGTGACTGCTCTTCTTAGAGATGATGACTCCTCCTCAACTGTATTGCCTACTGAGCTATTCCTCATTGCTGTGTCTACAGCCTTAGAGGACTTCAAAAGTGTCTCGTCATTCCTCAGTATTTCCTTACTCCACTTTTTTGCATATTGATTCTTCTTGAATAATCTCTTAAACTTTAGGGTACTCTTCATCACAACTACATTGTGATCTGATTTAATTTCTGCTCCTGGGTACGCCTCACAATCCAGTATCTGATTTCGGAATCTGTGTCTGGCCATGATGTAATCTTACTCAAATCTTCTCGTATCCACCGACCTTCTCTTGTGATTCTGGAACAGAGTATTCGCTATTACTAACAGAAATTTGTTACAGAAGTCAGTTAGCCTTTCCTCTCTCTTATTCCTTGTCCCACGCCCATATTCTCCTATAACCTTCTCTTCTTCTCCTTCCCCTACAACTGCATTCCAATCCACCATGCGTATTAGAATTTCATCTTCCTTTACGTACTGCAGAACCCTATCAATATCATCATGTACTTTCTCTATCTCTTCAGCTTGCGACGTCAGCATGTGTACGTGGACTATCGTTACCGGCCGGCCGGAATGGCCGTGCGGTTCTAGGCGCTACAGTCTGGAACCGCGCAACCGCTACGGTCGCAGGTTCGAATCCTGCCTCGGGCATGGATGTGTGTGATGTCCTTAGGTTAGTTAGGTTTACGTAGTTCTAAGTTCCAGGGGACTGATGACCACAGCAGTTAAGTCCCATAGTGCTCAGAGCCATTTTGAACTATCGTTACCGGTGTTGGTTTGCTGTCGATCCTGATAAGAACACACCTTATCACTGAACTGTTCACAGTAACACACTATCTGGCCTATCTTCCTACTCATAATGAGTCCTACTCCCGTTATTCCATTTTCTGCTGTTGTTGATATTACCCTATACTCATCTGACCAAAAATCCATGTCTTCTTTCCATTTCACTTCACTGACCATTACTATATCTAGACTGGGCCGTTGCATTTTCCTTTTCAGATTTTGTGGTTTTCCTACCACGTTCAAGCTTCTGACATTGCACACCCCGACTCGTAGAACATTGTCATTTCGTTGCGGTTCAATCTTTTTCTTATGGCACCTCCCCCTAGGCAGTCCCCTTGCGGAGATCCGAATGAGAGACTATTCCGGAACCTTTTCTCAGTGGAGAGATCATCATGGCAGCTTTTCTGTTACAGGCCACAAGTGCTCTGGATCCACGTTTTATGTCTTTAATGGAGTGGTTTCCGTTGCCTTCCGCATCCCCATGCCGTTGCTCATTGCTTATTCTTCCGCCCTTAGGAGCAGTTTCCCACCCCAAGCCTATGATAGGGTTCCAGTTGCTGCAGACGCTACGAAGCCATGGATCCAAGTTGTCAACACTGCACTGTGCAAGGTGGCGGTGGCGCCATAACGATGTGTGCTGTGTGTACTCGGAATGGAGTGGATCCTGGTTACGTTCAGCTACTTGGAGACCATTTGCAGCCATTCACGTACCTGATGTTTCCAAGCAACGATGGAATGTTTATGGATGGCAGTGTGCCATGTAACTGCGCCAGAATTGTGTGCGATTGCTTTGAAGAGCATTCTGGGCAATTCGAGCCAATGATTTGGCCACCCAGATCACCCGACATGAACCCCATCGAACTTTTATGGGACATATTGGAGGGGTCAGTTCGTGCACGAGATCCTGCAAGAGCGACACTTTCATAATTACGGACAGCTTTAGAGGCAGGATGGCTCAATATATCAGCAGGGGACTACCAAGAGTTATTGAGTCCATGTCACATTGAGTTGCTGCACAACCCAGGGCAAAAGGAGGTCCGACACGATATTAGGAGTTATCCTACGACTTTTGCCACAGTTTATGTACCTGCGAGTATGTGTCATGATAGGTCAGGAGATAGACGTCTTAAACATCGAGATGTGTCAAAAACTACCTTTTCATAAAATAGAGTGCAAGTTACCCAGACTATATTCATCTAGTGTTACATAATGAGGGTACTTGGCAGATTCTAATTAATTTTAAGCATAAATTCAAACTTTTCCTTAACTTTTTTCGGTTACATGCTTAAAGTCAAATGTTTGAGGCCTTAACTCATTTGTACAGTAATCAGACGTTTGACGTTGTTTTATACAAGGGAGTTTACTGGTCTCAAATAAACTGATAATTCATTCTCACTGTACTGTTGTATAATTTCGATACGGATTTGCTAGTGGTCCATCTCTAAATTTAGCTTGTTCCTTTGCTTAAAATCTAACCATTGGTGGTTTGTGGTAATTTTTGTGGCATCTTGTGCGTTACGGAAAGGCTGCTAATACCTTTACAGTTTTTGTTCTTGTGTGAGACCTCTCCCATTTATCTCGAAACAGAATAACTGTTGTGGTGTCACCGCCAGACACCACACTTGCTAGGTGGTAGCCTTTAAATCGGCCGCGGTCCGTTAGTATACGTCGGACCCGCGTGTCGCAACTGTCAGTGATAGCAGACCGAGCGCCACCACACGGCAGGTCTAGAGAGACGTACTGACACTCGCCCCAGTTGTACAGCCGACTTTGCTAGGAAAGGTTCACTGACAACTACGCTCTCATCTCTCACTTGCCGAGACGATAGATAGCATAGCCTTCAGCTACGTCATTTGCTACGACCTAGCAAGGCGCCGTATTCAATTGATATTTATTATGTGAAGCATGTATCATAAAGAGAGATGTTCTACAATTGTGGATTAAAGTTAAGTATTACATCATTACGTACTTTATTTGCAATTCTCAAGATATTGTCCTGTTCCAGACCTCACGCCAGTCAGCGTGTAATTAAACGCGTGCATTTCGGCCTCCTCTAGAAACACAGTGTTGGCTCTTCTGCCAACACTACAACTGTAGCGTTCTTTCAGTTTTGATGAAACGTCTTCTTCCGCAAACATTCTGCATCAAATCCATATCGGACCATGCAGATTTCGGTGCTTCGCCACCTACCTAAATCATATATTTTCCTTCAAGAATCCAACAGCCAGTTACTTCTACCACCCTAGTGTAATGAAAGCTAGTGTTCCGCGTCGCATAACATCGTCCTTGATGAGATTCAACTTTTTTTTCCAACTTCGTTTCTTCCCCGGGGTCTCTGTTACTGCGGTGTACAACACGTTATTACTTGCAGGTGCTGAAGGTCTCTGGGGACACCAGTGCTGGCTGCCTGCGAGGACGTATGTCGCTTGTGGCCGGCCCCAGGGAGTCCCCGAACAGCGGCCATGACTCTTTCTCAGGCCTGTCGCTGGGCTGCCCTTCTCTCGCTGCAATTATAAGGCGGCTGAAACTGAGTACATGTGTTTCCTGTCACACGTAACAACGGCAATTTTTCTTTCATCATGGTTTTACAGCTCCCTCTTCAAAATAAAAAATAATTGTTAATGTTAACCATGTAATAATGTACGAGAAAATGTTGTTGTTGTTGTGGTCTTCAGTCCTGAGACTGGTTTGATGCAGCTCTCCATGCTACTCTATCCTGTGCAAGCCTCTTCATCTCCCAGTACCTACTGCAACCTACATCCTTCTGAATCTGCTTAGTGTATTCATCTCTTGGTCTCCCTCTACGATTTTTACCCTCCACGCTGTCCTCCAATACTAAATTGGTGATCCCTTGATGCCTCAGAACATGTCCTACCAACCGATCCCTTCTTCTGGTCAAGTTGTGCCACAAACTTCTCTTCTCCCCAATCCTATTCAATACTTCCTCATTAGTTATGTGATCTACCCATCTAATCTTCAGCATTCTTCTGTAGCACCACATTTCGAAAGCTTCTATTCTCTTCTTGTCCAAACTATTTATCGTCCATGTTTCACTTCCATACATGGCTACACTCCATACGAATACTTTCAGAAATGACTTCCTGACACTTAAATCAATACTGGATGTTAACAAATTTCTCTTCTTCAGAAACGATTTCCTTGCCATTGCCAGTCTACATTTTATATCCTCTCTACTTCGACCATCATCAGTTATTTTGCTCCCCAAATAGCAAAACTCCTTTACTACTTTAAGTGTCTCATTTCCTAATCTAATTCCCTCAGCATCACCCGACTTAATTAGACTACATTCCATTATCCTCGTTTTGCTTTTGTTGATGTTCATCTTATATCCTCCTTTCAAGACACTGTCCATTCCATTCAACTGCTCTTCCAAGTCCTTTGCTGTCTCTGACAGAATTACAATGTCATCGGCGAACTTCTTCTCCATGAATTTTAATACCTACTCCGAATTTTTCTTTTGTTTCCTTTACTGCTTGCTCAATATACAGATTGAACAACATCGGGGACAGGCTACAACCCTGTCTCACTCCCTTCCCAACCGCTGCTTCCCTTTCATGCCCCTCGACTCTTATAACTGCCATCTGGTTTCTGTACAAATTGTAAATAGCCTTTCGCTCCCTGTATTTTACCCCTGCCACCTTTAGAATTTGAAAGAGAGTATTCCAGTCAACATTGTCAAAAGCTTTCTCTAAGTCTACAAATGCTAGAAACGTAGGTTTGCCTTTCCTTAATCTTTCTTCTAAGATGAGTCGTAAGGTCAGTATTGCCTCACGTGTTCCAGTGTTTCTACGGAATCCAAACTGATCTTCCCCGAGGTTGGCTTCTACTAGTTTTTCCATTCGTCTGTAAAGAATTCGTGTTAGTATTTTGCAGTTGTGACTTATTAAACTGATAGTTCGGTAATTTTCACATCTGTCAACACCTGCTTTCTTTGGGATTGGAATTATTATATTCTTCTTGAAGTCTGAGGGTATTTCGCCTGTTTCATACATCTTGCTCACCAGATGGTAGAGTTTTGTCAGGACAATAAGAAAATGTGTTCATTGATAATTACAATTAATAAAAATGGTTCAAATGCTCTGAGAACTATGGGACTTTACTGAGGTCATCAGTCCCCTAGAACGTGGAACTACTTAAACCTACCTAACCTAAGGACATTCCACACATCAATGCCCGAGGCAGGATTCGAACCTGCGACCGTAGCGGTCGCGCGGTTCCAGACTGTAGCGCCTAGAACCGCTCGGCCACCACGCCTGGCTAAAATTAATAATGAAGGACCAAGCACATTAAAAAGGTACAGGTTTCCAAAAAAATCGTAACAAAACACACAAATAATTATAGGTCAAACAGTAATCTTTCAAATGACGTCAAATTAAGGTGAAGTGCAGAACTAATCACAACTGCAAAGAACAAAACATGTAGAAAGCAAGGGTGACAAAGCTATGAAGCACATGTCTCGACATGTGCAGCGATTACAAACGGCTGTTCCTACTTAATGCATAGTGATAGATGAACAAGATGTATAGCGAATGTAATACAAAATTCAAATTTCTTTTTAACTATATTACTCCCCTTGGTCTCACGAACAACATTCGAACGCTAATCCATTTCACTCCATACGTTCTGGAGCATATGTGGAGTAAGCGAGATAGACGTGCGCATTTTGAGTTCTGAAATTGTTTTCGGCAAAGGAGACACAGACACGTAAACAAGGTCTCTCACATGGGTGTCAGATCCGGAGATCCAGGGATCTAGGTGCCCGAAAGCATAACACAGAGTCGTGATGTTCACTACTACTGGTAAAACGGTTTGCGCACGTGTGCACACTGCCAAACGGGCAATGGTTGAAATTTGGAACTTTCGTTTACATTCTCTTATGCTCTTATCGATGTATCGCTATCCCTTGAGTATTTATAGCCGTTTATTATCGTTATACTCATTCTGTATTGTACGCACAGCTTGTATTGGAAGGCTATCTTAAAGAGAGGCAACGGTTTAAGTACCTGCGTGTAGAGGGGTGAAGCCTTTCACGAAATAATGTATGCGTGACTTTTCCTTAAAGGAAGACACAGTTTCAATCGATAATCAACATAAAGAGCTTCCTTAAGTCACTATTATATTTCGAATCGAGATTCCTAACAAGGTTTAGACTCTGAAATGTCAGGTAAATGTGGCTGAAACTTCCCTGCATTACAAATTGCTTTTAAAATTGTCTCCGAAAAAATCTGAAGACCAACAGGGCACTTACAGAGCATCAGTTTGTGTTAAGAGACCTACACCCTTAAACTGTTCCTTCAGTTATGTGCCCGCGTGGTGCAAAGATTGTTTCAAGTACCCTGCAGAAGTTTCGCTGGGATGCCTCCACATATCATCCATACAGTCCCCATCTCTCTCCACGAGATTTCCATATTTTTCTAGCCCTGAAGACATTCGTGGCCGTTGATTCTTAACTTGAACTATCCTTCACCTGCACAACACTGTGGACTGTGACGCAATATGTGGGGCGTTTTTTTTTTTTTTTTTTTTTTGGTTATCAGTCTACTGACTGGTTTGATGCGGCCCGCCACGAATTCCTTTCCTGTGCTAAACTCTTCATCTCAGAGTAGCACTTGCAACCTACGTCCTCAATTATTTGCTTGACATATTCCAATCTCTGTCTTCCTCTACAGTTTTTGCCCTCTACAGCCCCCTCTAGTACCATGGAAGTCATTCCCTCATGTCTTAGCAGATGTCCTTTCATCCTGTCCCTTCTCCTTATCAGTGTTTTCCACATATTCCTTTCCTCTCCGATTCTGCATAGAACCTCCTCATTCCTTACCTTATCAGTCCACCTAATTTACAACATTCGTCTATAGCACCACATCTCAAATGCTTCGATTCTCTTCTGTTCCGGTTTTCCCACAGTCCATGTTTCACTACTACACAATGCTGTACTCCAGACGCACATCCTCAGAAATTTCTTCCTCAAATTAAGGCCGGTATTTGATATTAGTAGACTTCTCTTGGCCAGAAATGCCTTTTTTGCCATAGCGAGTCTGCTTCTGATGTCCTCCTTGCTCCGTCCGTCATTGGTTATTTTACTGCCTAGGTAGCAGAATTCCTTAACTTCATTGACTTCGTGACCATCAATCCTGATGTTAAGTTTCTCGCTGTTCTCATTTCTACTACTTCTCATTACCTTCATCTTTCTCCGATTTACTCTCAAACCATACTGTGTAGTCATTAGACTGTTCAATCCGCTCAGCAGATCATTTAATTCTTCTTCACTTTCACTCAGGATAGCAATATCAGCGAATCATTGATATCCTTTCACCTTGTATTTTAATTCCACTCCTGAACCTTTCTTTTATTTCCATCATTGCTTCCTCGATGTACAGATTGCAGAGTAGGGGCGAAAGTCTACAGCCTTGTCTTACACCCTTCTTAATACGAGCACTTCGTTCTTGATCGTCCACTCTTATTATTCCCTCTTGATTGTTGTACATATTATATATGACCCGTCTCTCCCTATAGCTTACCCCTACTTTTTTCAGAATCTCGAACAGCTTGCACCATTTTATATTGTCGAACGCTTTTTCCAGGTCGACAAATCCTATGAAAGTGTCCTGATTTTTCTTTAGCCTTGCTTCCATTATTAGCCGTAACGTCAGAATTGCCTCTCTCGTCCCTTTACTTTTCCTAAAGCCAAACTGATCGTCACCTAGCGCATTCTCAATTTTCTTTTCCATTCTTCTGTATATTATTCTTGTAAGCAGCTTCGATGCGTGAGCTGTTAAGCTGAATGTGCGATAATTCTCGCACTTGTCAGCTCTTGCCGTCTTCGGAATTGTGTGGATGATGCTTTTCCGAAAGTCAGATGGTATGTCGCTAGACTCATATATTCTACACCCCAACGTGAATAGTCGTTTTGTTGCCACTTCCCCCAATGATTTTAGAAATTCTGATGGAATGTTATCTATCCCTTCTGCCTTATTTGACCGTAAGTCCTCCAAAGCTCTTTTAAATTCCGATCCTAATACTGGATCCCCTATCTCTTCTAAATCGACTCCTGTTTCTTCTTCTATCATATCAGACAAATCTTCACCCTCATAGAGGCTTTCAATGTATTCTTTCCACCTATCCGCTCTCTCCTCTGCATTTAACAGTGGAATTCCCGTTGCACTCTTAATGTTACCACCGTTGCTTTTAATGTCACCAAAGGTTGTTTTGACTTTCCTGTATGCTGAGTCTGTCCTTCCGACAATCATATCTTTTTCGATGTCTTCACATTTTTTCGGCAGCCATTTCGTCTTAGCTTCCCTGCACCTCCTATTTATTTCATTCCTCAGCGACTTGTATTTCTGTATTCCTGATTTTCCCGAAACGTATTTGTACTTACTCCGTTCATCAATCAACTGAAGTATTTCTTCTGTTACCCATGGTTTCTTCGCAGCTACCTTCTTTGTACCTATGTTTCCTTCCCAACTTCTGTGATGGCCCTTTTTAGAGATGTCCATTCCTCTTCAACTGTACTGCCTACTGCGCTATTCCTTATTGCTGTATCTAGAGCGTTAGAGAACTTCAAACGTGTCGCGTCATTCCTTAGAACTTCCGTATCCCACTTCTTTGCGTATTGATTCTTCCTGACTAATGTCTTGAACTTCAGCGTACTCTTCATCACTACTATATTGTGATCTGAGTCTATATCTGCTCCTGGGTACGCCTTACAGTCCAGTATCTGATTTCGGAATCTCTGTCTGACCATGATGTAATGTAATTGAAATCTTCCCATATCTCCAGGCCTTTTCCAAGTATACCTCCTCCTCTTGTGATTCTTGAACAGGGTATTCGCTATTACCAGCTGAAACTTGTTACAGAATTCAATTAGTCTTTCTCCTCTTTCATTCCTTGTCCCAAGCCCATATTCTCCTGTAACCTTTTCTTCTACTCCTTCCCCTACAACTGCATTCCAGTCGCCCATGACTTTTAGATTTTCGTCCCCCTTTACATACTGCATTACCCTTTCAATATCCTCATACACTTTCTCTATCTGTACATCTTCAGCTTGCGACGTCGGCATGTATACATGAACTATCGTTGTCGTTGTTGGTCTGCTGTCGATTCTGATTAGAACAACCCGGTCACTGAACTGTTCACAGTAACACACCCTCTGCCCTACGTTCCTATTTATAACGAATCCTACACCTGTTATACCATTTTCTGCTGCTGTTGATATTACCCGATACTCATCTGACCAGAAATCCTTGTCTTCCTTCCACTTCACTTCACTGACCCCTGTTGTTGTTGTTGTTGTGGTCTTCAGTCCTGAGACTGGTTTGATGCAGCTCTCCATGCTACTCTATCCTGTGCAAGCTTTTTCATCTCCCAGTACCTACTGCAACCTACATCCTTCTGAATCTGCTTAGTGTATTCATCTCTTGGTCTCCCTCTACGATTTTTACCCTCCACGCTGTCCTCCAATACTAAATTGGTGATCCCTTGATGCCTCAGAACATGTCCTACCAACCGATCCCTTCTTCTGGTCAAGTTGTGCCACAAACTTCTCTTCTCCCCAATCCTATTCAATACTTCCTCATTAGTTATGTGATCTATCCATCTAATCTTCAGCATTCTTCTGTAGCACCACATTTCGAAAGCTTCTATTCTCTTCTTGTCCAAACTATTTATCGTCCATGTTTCACTTCCATACATGGCTACACTCCATACGAATACTTTCAGAAATGACTTCCTGACACTTAAATCAATACTGGATGTTAACAAATTTCTCTTCTTCAGAAACGCTTTCCTTGCCATTGCCAGCCTACATTTTATATCCTCTCTACTTCGACCATCATCAGTTATTTTGCTCCCCAAATAGCAAAACTCCTTTACTACTTTAAGTGCCTCATTTCCTAATCTAATTCCCTCAGCATCACCCGACTTAATTAGACTACATTCCATTATCCTTGTTTTGCTTTTGTTGATGTTCATCTTATATCCTCCTTTCAAGACCCTGTCCATTCCATTCAACTGCTCTTCCAAGTCCTTTGCTGTCTCTGACAGAATTACAATGTCATCGGCGAACCTCAAAGTTTTTATTTCTTCTCCATGAATTTTAATACCTACTCCAAATTTTTCTTTTGTTTCCTTTACTGCTTGCTCAATATACAGATTGAACAACATCGGGGAGAGGCTACAACCCTGTCTTACTCCCTTCCCAACCACTGCTTCCCTTTCATGTCCCTCGACTCTTATAACTGCCATCTGGTTTCTGTACAAATTGTAAATAGCCTTTCGCTCCCTGTATTTTACCCCTGCCACCTTTAGAATTTGAAAGAGAGTATTCCAGTCAACATTGTCAAAAGCTTTCTCTAAGTCTACAAATGCTAGAAACGTAGGTTTGCCTTTTCTTAATCTTTCTTCTAAGGTAAGTCGTAAGGTCAGTATTGCCTCACGTGTTCCAGTGTTTCTACGGAATCCAAACTGATCTTCCCCGAGGTTGGCTTCTACTAGTTTTTCCATTCGTCTGTAAAGAATTCGTGTTAGTATTTTGCAGCTGTGACTTATTAAGCTGATAGTTCGGTAATTTTCACATCTGTCAACACCTGCTTTCTTTGGGATTGGAATTATTATATTCTTCTTGAAGTCTGAGGGTATTTCGCCTGTTTCATACATCTTGCTCACCAGATGGTAGAGTTTTGTCAGGACTGGCTCTCCCAAGGCCGTCAGTAGTTCCAATGGAATATTGTCTACTCCGGGGGCCTTGTTTCGACTCAGGTCTTTCAGTGCTCTGTCAAACTCTTCACGCAGTATCATATCTCCCATTTCATCTTCATCTACATCCTCTTCCATTTCCATAATATTGTCCTCAAGTACATCGCCCTTGTATAGACCCTCTATATACTCCTTCCACCTTTCTGCTTTCCCTTCTTTGCTTAGAACTGGGTTTCCATCTGAGCTCTTGATATTCATACAAGTGGTTCTCTTATCTCCAAAGGTCTCTTTAATTTTCCTGTAGGCGGTATCTATCTTACCCCCAGTGAGATAGGCCTCTACATCCTTACATTTGTCCTCTAGCCATCCCTGCTTAGCCATTTTGCACTTCCTGTCGATCTCATTTTTGAGACGTTTGTATTCCTTTTTGCCTGTTTCACTTACTGCATTTTTATATTTTCTCCTTTCATCAATTAAATTCAATATTTCTTGTGTTACCCAAGGATTTCTACTAGCCCTCGTCTTTTTACCTAATTGATCCTCTGCTGCCTTCACTACTTCATCCCTCAAAGCTACCCATTCTTCTTCTACTGTATTTATTTCCCCCATTCCTGTCAATTGCTCCCTTATGCTCTCCCTGAATCTCTGTACAACCTCTGGTTCTTTTAGTTTATCCAGGTCCCATCTCCTTAAATTCCCTCCTTTTTGCAGTTTCTTCAGTTTTAATCTACAGGTCATAACCAATAGATTGTGGTCAGAGTCCACATCTGCCCCTGGAAATGTCTTACAATTTAAAACCTGGTTCCTAAATCTCTGTCTTACCATTATATAATCTATCTGATACCTTTTAGTATCTCCAGGGTTCTTCCATGTATACAACCTTCTTTCATGATTCTTAAACCAAGTGTTAGCTATGATTATGTTGTGCTCTGTGCAAAATTCTACCAGGCGGCTTCCTCTTTCATTTCTGTCCCCCAATCCATATTCACCTACTATGTTTCCTTCTCTCCCTTTTCCTACACGTGAATTCCAGTCACCCATGACTATTAAATTTTCGTCTCCCTTCACAATCTGAATAATTTCTTTTATTTCATCATACATTTCTTCAATTTCTTCGTCATCTGCAGAGCTAGTTGGCATATAAACTTGTACTATTGTAGTAGGTGTGGGCTTCGTATCTATCTTGGCCACAATAATGCGTTCACTATGCTGTTTGTAGTAGCTTACCCGCATTCCTATTTTCCTATTCATTATTAAACCTACTCCTGCATTACCCCTATTTGATTTTGTGTTTATAACCCTGTAGTCACCTGACCAGAAGTCTTGTTCCTCCTGCCACCGAACTTCACTAATTCCCACTATATCTAACATCAACCTATCCATTTCCCTTTTTAAATTTTCTAACCTACCTGCCCGATTAAGGGATCTGACATTCCACGCTCCGATCCGTAGAACGCCAGTTTTCTTTCTGCTGATAACGACATCCTCTTGAGTAGTCCCCGCCCGGAGATCCGAATGGGGGACTATTTTACCTCCGGAATATTTTACCCAAGAGGACGCCATCATCATGTAATCATACAGTAAAGCTGCATGCCCTCGGGAAAAATTACGGCTGTAGTTTCCCCTTGCTTTCAGCCGTTCGCAGTACCAGCACAGCAAGGCCGTTTTGGTTATTGTTACAAGGCCAGATCAGTCAATCATCCAGACTGTTGCCCCTGCAACTACTGAAAAGGCTGCTGCCCCTCTTCAGGAACCACATGTTTGTCTGGCCTCTCAACAGATACCCCTCCGTTGTGGTTGCACCTACGGTACGGCTATCTGTATCGCTGAGGCACGCAAGCCTCCCCACCAACGGCAAGTCTGACCCCTACTATATCTATATTGAGCCTTTGCATTTCCCTTTTCAGATTTTCTAGTTTCCCTACCACGTTCAAGCTTCTGACATTCCACTTCGTTGATTATTCAATCTTTTTCTCATGGTAACCTCCCCCTTGGCAGTCCCCTCCCGGAGATCCGAATGGGGGACTATTCCGGAATCTTTTGCCAATGGAGAGATCATCATGACACTTCTTCAATTACAGGCCACATGTCCTGTGGATACACGTTACGTGTCTTTAATGCAGTGGTTTCCATTGCCTTCTGCATCCTCATGTCGTTGATCATTGCTGATTCTTCCGCCTTTAGGGGCAATTTCCCACCCCTAGGACAAGAGAGTGCCCTGAACCTGTATCCGCTCCTCCGCCCTCTTTGACAAGGCCGTTGGCAGAATGAGGCTGACTTCTTATGCCGGAAGTCTTCGGCCGCCAATGCTGATTATTTATCAAAATTTAGGCAGTGGCGGGGATCGAACCCGGGACCGAAAACGATTTTGATTGTGAATCAAAGACGCTACTCCTAGACCACGGGTGGGGCGTATGTGACGAAAAATCTGTGTGTCCCAGTCTGCACACCATCACTGATCCTCAACTTGCTGGCCAAACATTGGCGATGAGAATTTCACCCACCACGAGGCTTCGATTCAACTACCTACGAATCAAAAAGCCCCAACAAAACATGCGTTAGAGATTTCCGCTACTCAGACAGGTATCGTAGGGGAGAAAAAGAGGACAGTGATAGCAGGAATGTGCTTTAGGCTTTGAATATAATATGAGATTCTTATTGTTGCTTGTTGTTGTAGTGGTCTTCAGTCCAAAGACGGACTTCATATTCCACTTTGTCTTTCATGTTGCTCCTTGTTTCAATACAATGACATTATACATGACTTCATGCTGCTCTCCATTCTAGGCTGTCCTGTGTAAATCATCTTTCCGGTGTCCGAGAAGGCTCCCTACCCTTTTCGACTCTTATCGGAACATGTTTCAACTGTGGGTAATATGTCAGCTCTAAGTCAACAGAATCACGTATCATGCGTGTGGTTACAGCAGGACAGAGCTCCAATGCACTTTGCTGTTCAGGTGTGTTAGTTCCTTGATGAGCAATTTGTAGGCCGCTGGGCAGGGCGTGTTTCAGCAACATCTCCAGTCCCACTGAAGTGACCACCACAATGCACGGATCTTATCACGCCAGGCAAATCATTCTGGAAACATTGAAGTCCCATTTGCCTCAACGCTAGGTGGCAGGCGTTGAATAAGAAATGCAACTTTTTCTTCTTGGCCAATTTGTTGGGAGATCGTGGAATATTTCCGCTTCATCCATTATGGTTTCTTGAAGCTCCGATAGACGGCGGCGCTATACGTAGCCTTCAGAATGGCATATGAAACGAAGGTACGTTCCAAGCAGTGAGCTATAATTGAATTCCTTTTAGCGGAAAACCAGAGCATCGCAGATACTCATAGGCGCTTGCAGAATGTGCATGGACACCTGACAGCGAACAAAAGCGCAAAGAGTGGATCGGAGAGGCGTCTGTCATCATCCCAACAAAGTCGCGCAAACCTTTGCGCTCTCCAGCATGCAGGCCGGCGGTAGTGTTGGAACGTGCGGACGCTCTCATTCGAGGTAAAAGACGGAACGCAATCAAACACCTCGTTGCTCAACTGGACGTCTCCGCTGATAGTGCTGACACACTCGTCCACCAGATGGGGTACCCGAAGCTGGTCGTACCATGCGGGCACAAAGGCCGTCATAGTAAGGTGAGGTAAAGCTGTCACATTGAACGGTGAGTATGTTGCAAAATTGGATTTTGTAGCCAAAAGAGTGGAGAATAGCATGATGTATTGGGATCTTAAATAAAGTCAAACTCGCTTCAGAAAAAAGTCTGTTCCATTACAGGGCTATTACAAATGATTGAAGCGATTTCATAAATTCACTGTAGCTCCATTCATTGACATATGGTCACGACACACTACAGATACGTAGAAAAACTCATAAAGTTTTGTTCGGCTGAAGCCGCACTTCAGGTTTCTGCCGCCAGAGCGCTCGAGAGCGCACTGAGACAAAATGGCGACAGGAGCCGAGAAAGCGTATGTCGTGCTTGAAATGCACTCACATCAGTCGGTCATAACAGTGCAACGACACTTCAGGACGAAGTTCAACAAAGATCCACCAACTGCTAACTCCATTCGGCGATGGTATGCGCAGTTTAAAGCTTCTGGACGCCTCTGTAACGGGGAAATCAACGGGTCGGCCTGCAGTGAGCGAAGAAACGGTTGAACGCGTGCGGGCAAGTTTCACGCGTAGCCCGCGGAAGTCGACGAATAAAGCAAGCAGGGGGCTAAACGTACCACAGCCGACGGTTTAGAAAATCTTACGGAAAAGGCTAAAGCAGAAGCCTTACCGTTTACAATTGATACAAGCCCTGACACCCGATGACAAAGTCAAACGCTTTGAATTTTCGGCGCGGTTGCAACAGCTCATGGAAGAGGATGCGTTCAGTGCGAAACTTGTTTTCAGTGATGAAGCAACATTTTTTCTTAATGGTGAAGTGAACAGACACAATGTGCGAATCTGGGCGGTAGAGAATCCTCACGCATTCCCCTTTTTCTTCTGTGAAAAAAACGTTACAGGACACGTGTATCTGGACATGCTGGAAAATTGGCTCATGCCACAACTGGAGACCGACAGCGCCGACTTCATCTTTCAACAGGATGGTGCTCCACCGCACTTCCATCATGATGTTCGGCATTTCTTAACAGGAGATTGGAAAACCGATGGATCGGTCGTGGTGGAGATCATGATCAGCAGTTCATGTCATGGCCTCCACGCTCTCCCGACTTAACCCCATGCGATTTCTTTCTGTGGGGTTATGTGAAAGATTCAGTGTTAAACCTCCTCTACCAAGAAACGTGCTAGAACTGCGAGCTCGCATCAACGATGCTTTCGAACTCATTGATGGGGACATGCTGCGCCGAGTGTGGGAGGAACTTGATTATCGGCTTGATGTCTGCCGAATCACGAAAGGGGCACATATCGAACATTTGTGAATGCCTAAAAAAACTTTTTGAGTTTTTGTATGTGTGTGCAAAGCGTTGTGAAAATATCTCAAATAATAAAGTTATTGTAGAGCTGTGAAATCGCTTCAATCATTTGTAATAACCCTGTACTTATTGAATACTTCTCGCACAAGACTAGTGAAGCAATGCGCTCACGTGTTGAGAAACACAAACGAATGAAGTCCTCTACAAGATGTCGAGGACGACATGGGGATGCATAGACCGCTGCGTAAGGTACGATGGTGTACATACAGAATCTCTGGATACATAATTCTTATGTGTAAGTATTCTACTATGCAGTAAACGGTTGTGAACCCAGGCTGTGGGAAACCGGGAAGTTCTCGGACATACTGTACATCCATTTGAACCTGCTTGCTGTAGCCTAGTCTTAGTCTGCCTCTCAACTAATCCCTACTTTTAGTCAGGCAGTGCCATACATTTCTTTCCTTTTCGATTCAGAACCTTCTCATTAATCACATGATCCCATCTTCAGCATTCCTCTGTTCAGGGTGGGCCAGAAGTCATGATAGGAAACGTTTAATATTATTGTACTGAAACAAAGAGCAACATGAAACGACTCCCTGGCTCTAGCATAAATTGTATGTAACAGAAAAAGATACATGCAATAACGTAGAAACGAATGTTCTTACATACTTCTTACATACAGGGTGTTACAAAAAAGTACGGCCAAACTTTCAGGAAACACTCCTCACACACAAATAAAGAAAAGGTGTTATGCGGACATGTGTCCGGAAACGCTTAATTTCCATGTTAGAGATCATTTTAGTTTCATTCCAACGTTTCCTGAAAGTTTGGCCGTACCTTTTTGTAACACCCTGTATATGAAACTCTCTCTGTATGCTGACCGTCATTCTCGATACAGAATTGCAGAATTGGATTCGCTGTGATGTGCATCTGCTTGCCCGGCGCGGAATTTCGGGAAGTATCATTCTCAGGGCAAGGGCATCTCTTCTTTCACCTCTTCAAGCCACACGAGTTGCATAAATCCTTCCTTTAAGAAGGACCACACCAGTTATCGCACGTCCAATCCATAACGAAAACTGGTTATCGAACCAGCCTCGAACATGAGTCCAGTAGTGTTCAAGGGCACCATCCTATTGCGTAACGACGTCGTCCAGCAGGTCAGCTTTGTCGAGTTCGGGCAACAGGCAGTGTGATGACGTCTGGATGCACAACGCCCCTTGTCACAAACCCATCGAAGAAATATGGCACGATGATAAAGACAGTGGTATCAGTGGCCCAAAGCATAACACGAAGAGGATGTTAATTTCTTCATAAAAATAAGGGTTTTCTTTCACTCAGATTAAACATTTCGAGACATCAAGCTAAGGCCGGTATTACACTATCAAATTTTCTTTGACAAAGAAATATAATCCAATATTCAGCATATTTTCTTTAACAAATATATTTGACGTGGCACAAATGGGGTATTACACTGTTATCAAATTTTCTTTGACAAAGATCTTCGACGTCATAGTTCCTTCAGAACGGCCGACGGAGACTTGTTATTGTACTGTGTTCTGTAGTTGCGTGTACTACAACTGCACTGTTTGTACATCTGGAACAGGAACAGAAGAAAAGAAAATGGAAACGTACTTCGGTGAAGCCGTTGGTTCCACGGCGAGATGCTAAAAGCAACTAACAAAGTATGTTACGTGAACTGCAAGTCGAGCATGTATGAAAATTACATGCGAATGGACGAGGGTGCATTTCAACGTGTGCTTAAGAAAGTGACTCCTCCTATCACAAAGCTATCCGCAAAAGACGAGACTTACCGCAACACTGCGATTTCTTGTAGCAGGAGAAATATTATTCTCAAATACCATAGTGCACATTGAAGAAAATAATACCAGAAACGAGTGAAGCTATTTATACAGCACTGAAGCAGAAATATCTGACGGCAAATAACTGTTTAGTACATACCATAGCCATTAAGAAATATTTTTATTCGTACAAAAGGTATAGATTTCCTTCTTTACATCCTCGAGCGTACATCCTGGTCGTAATTCACCGCTAAAGTCCTCCGCCATATTAATTTTTTTATAACTCTCGCTTTTTCTTATTCAATTTTTGTATTCAGGATGCGGCATATTATACAGTGCTTCATCTGCCAGTTTATACCTATCAAGTTCGTTGTAAATTCGACGCATCATGTAAATTTGGAAGACTTTTGATAAATAATAGACGTCAGACTGCTGCAGCGATGCTAGCGCTACAAGCGGTTACATCTCTCCGTGCACCAAAAAGAGACGAATGCTTTCTTTGATCAAACCTAAGGCGAGGCGTTATATTTGATCTAAGAAAATTTGATCACGGGCTTTGACAAAGTTCTTTATTACACCATCGAATTTTATATGAGAAAGAAACTTTGTCAACGCAAATTTGATAGTGTAATACCGGCGTAAGACACACAGCACAGTCATCTGTCGTCATAACCTTACGGCGAGAAGCTAATGCTGGGAAAGCTGCAAGTAACTCTTCGCACGAACCACGTCGCGTATTCAGAATTATCATGATCACCAAATTTATTGATGCTGCCGCGTCGAAATGAACAGTAATTATCTTGCTTCATCCAACAACGCATAGAGGTTCTGGGAACGTTGAGTGACTTCATTATCTTTATCATATTTCTTGGGGCTTTGACTGTGTGGTGCATCTGTACCAGACCCAATTTCAAAGACCTTTATTTCCAGTTCCCGTAGATTAACTTCCGTTGGGGCTTCTTTGTTAAGTGATTAAAACGTTTTGCCTAATTTCATCATATGCCTCACCCGTTCGTTCCTTTTCATGCACCCGAACCACAAGAAGTTGACGTTCTTCAATTGTAAATAAGCTTGTATCCGCCGTTATAACAGAAATGTTTTCACCAGTATAGCCTTAGTAGCAAAACAGAGGACGGTCACACGCCCTAGCATTCTCCAAATGGACTGACGCGTGCGTTGTTGTCATCTGACGCATAGTTATTATTGCTTGCATTATTGTATCTGAGTGAACCCTGCCAGAAGACAGACTTACTACAGACACATACACTATGTGGTCAAAAGTATCCGGACAGCAACAAAAACCTACGTTTTTCATATTAAGTGCATTGCGCTTCTACCTACTGCCAGGTACTCCATATCAACGACTTCAGTAGTCATTAGACATCGTGAGAGAGCAGAATGGGGCGCTCCGCGGAACTCACGGACTTCGAACGTGGACAGGTGATTCGGTGTCACTTGTGTCATACGTCTGTACGCGCGATGTCCACACTCCCAAATATCCCCAGGTCCCCTATTTCCGATGTAATAGTGAAGTGGAAACGTGAAGGGACACGTACAGCACAAAAGTGTACAGGCCGACCTCGCCTGTTGATTGACAGAGACCGCCGACAGTTGAACAGGGTCACAATGTGTAAAAGGCAGACGTATATCCAGACCATCACAAACTACATCAAGATCCTTTGCAAGTACTATGACAGTTAGGCCGGAGGTGAGAAAACTTGGATTTTACGGTCGAGTGGCTGCCCATAAGCCACACATCACGCCGATAAATGCCGAACGTTGCCTCGCTTGGTGTAAGGAGCGTAAACATTGGACGATTGAACAGGGAAAAAAACGTTGTGTGGAGTGACGAATCACTTTACACAATGTAGCGATCCGATGGCAGGGTGTGGATACGGCGAATGCCCGCTGAACGTCATATGCCAGCGTGTGTAATGCCGACAGTAAAATTCGGAGGCGGTGATGTGATGGTGTGGTTGTGTTTTTCATGGAGGGGGCTTGCACCCCTTGTTGTTTTGCGTGGCACTATCACAGCACAGGCCTACATTGATGTTTTAAGCGCCTTCTTGCATCCCACTGTTGAAGAGCAATTCGGAGATGGCGATTGCATCTTTCAACACCATCGAGCACCTTTTCATATTGCACGGCCTGTGGCGGAGTGGTTACACGACAGTAACATCCCTGTAATGGACTAGCCTGCACAGAGTCCTGATCTGAATCGTACAGAACACCTTTGGGATGTTTTGGAACGCCGTGAAGAATGTGTGGTGTCACCGCCAGACACCACACTTGCTAGGTGGTAGCCTTTAAATCGGCCGCGGTCCGTTAGTATACGTCGGATCCACGTGTCGACACTATCAGAGATAGCAGACCGAGCGCCGCCACACGGCAGGTCTAGAGAGACGTCCTAGCACTCGCCCCAGTTGTACAGCCGACTTTGCTAGCGATGGCTCACTGACAAAATACGCTCTCATTTGCCGAGACGATAGTTAGCATAGCCTTCAGCTACGTCATTTGCTACGACCTAGCAAGGCGCCATTACCAGTTACTATTGATGCTGTAAAACATGTACCGTCAAGAGCGATGTTCATCAATTGTGGATTAAAGTTAAGTATTCCAGCAGCTACGTACGTTTTTTGTTAGTCTCATTTCCTTGACCTGTTCCAGACCTCACGCCAGCCTGCGTGAGCTAAAACGCGTGCCTTTCGGCTTCCTCTCATAGTGGGTTGGCTGTCTTGCCAATCCACAACAGAATGGGCTGCCATTCCCCGAGAAACCTTCCAGCGCCTGATTGAACGTATGGCTGCGAGAGTGGAAGCTGTCATCAAGGCTAAGGGTGGGCCAACACCATATTGAATTCCAGCATTACCAATGGAGGGCGCCACAAACTTGTAAGTCAGTTATCAACCAGGCGTCCGGATACTTTTGATCACACAGTGTATCACACATTTCCAGAGCGATGTAACCGCGAAACTATATGTTAAGTTACTTGAATACTTTGTAAGTTAATGAGCATTTCCCTCTCATTTAGCCTTCAATAACTGTGAAACGAACCCTGTCGTCCAGGACCGTGTGCCACAAAGAGCACAGATTCGCCACAAGATGGGGAAATTCACAGGCGTCTATTACGCTGAATGAGGCCAGAGCACTGTAGTGTGTGAGTGAGACAAACGAGAACCTACGTCGTAGGGAAACCCCCGATGAAGCCGTTAGCGGCCAGGGAGACGTAGCAGTGTTAAATATGGCGGACCTAAGATCGGCCATAAAGGGGAACATTTATGAAAACTATTTAATTCTGTAGTAATTCAGGGAATGAAGCCACAGTAATTTTAATCTACCGTCCTTCACAAATTTTCATCACGATCCCAATAAAACTTGAATATTGATCATATCTGTTGTGGACTGGCAAGACAGCCAATTCACAATGACGGGTAGCCGAAAGGCACGCGTTTAAGCTCACGCGGGATGGCGTGAGGTCTGGAACAGGTAAAGTAATTATACTAGCAAGAAACGTACGTAGCTGCTGGAATACTTAACTTTAATCCATAATTGGTGAACATCGGTCTGACGGTACATGACGTAGCTGAAGGCTATGCTAGCGATCGTCTCGGCAAATGAGAGCGTAATTTGTCAGTGAACCATCGCTAGCAAAGTCGGCTGTACAACTGGGGCGAGTGCTAGGACGTCTCTCTAGACCTGCCGTGTGGATGCGCTCGGTCTGCAATCAGTGACAGTGGCGACACGCGGGTCCGACGTATACTACCGGACCGCGGCCGATTTAAAGGCTACCACCTAGCAAGTGTGGTGTCTGGCGGTGTCACCACAATATCTATAATGGTTTAGGATTTACTGTTTAAGTGAAATTAACAAATTTTACAACAAAGACCTGAATGCTTAAATCTGAACGCTTTGGCCAATCTTATCGACCGACATTTGAGATAGAAGTGCATTATTAAAATGACAAATGTAATTATCAAATCTGTAACTTTCTTTGTTTAAAAGAGATAGTAAATTTAAATTATCAGTATTTTCAGTTAAGCGCCTGATCATCATTTCCTCCACACAAAACACATTGAATGATGACAGTATGACACCTTATTGAATCATTAAGTAACGGAATATTTCCTGTGACGTTTAATGCATAATAGTCACTTTTGTTCTTCATTTATTTATCAGAAAGCACATTGGTGCAAGGCTACTGGCCGTGAATTCAAAGTTAAGAAGGAAATTGTATTGGTTTTATGTATAAGAATTTAACGTTTATTATGTAATGGATATTATTGTTACTTTATTTAGAACGTGAAAGTGGTCAAGCTTTGATTATTTAAATATGTTGAAATGTAAAATAATGTAGAATAAGCTGTAGCCAGTCAGATGGACGGCTTCAGGAAAGGGAACTGCACTAGTCAGTTGAGAGTGAATGTTCGGCACGCGGGGTACTCGGCGGTAGGCGGGCAGAGGGACAGTGGCGCCGGTGGAGACGCGAAGGCGGGCAGTCGGTCTTTAGGTGGGTAGGAAGTGAAACGACTCGGAAAATTTCGCGTTGTGTGGTGTCGCGGGAAATTGTCTTTGAGCTGTGAGCAGCCGCACGCCTCGTGTGAATTCTAACTTTTCGCATAGTTAACGAGGCGGAGTATTGGACTTGTAACTCGCTATGAGATAGTGAATGATCGAACTGTGTCGAATGGATATGCCGGCCGCGGTGGTCTAGCGGTTCTAGGCGCTCAGTCAGGAACCTTTACCAAAGTCGGAAACGTGATGGTACGCATTTCTCCTCCGTACACGAGGCATCACAACAACGTTTCACTAGGCAACGCCGGTCGACTGCTGTTTGCGTATGAGAAATCGGTTTGAAACTTTCCTCGTATAAGCACGTTGTAGGTGTCGCCACCGGCGCCAACCTTGTGTGAATTCTCTGAAAAGCTAATCATTTGCTTATCACAGCATCTTCTTCCCGTCGGTTAAATTTCGCGTCTGTGGCACGTCATATTCGTGGTGTAGCAATTTTTATGGCCAGTAGTATATGTTTTGACATAGCAAATAACCTTGTTACATTATGTATGATGTGTTTTCTCTTCCATGTTGCTCGAATGCGCGATCAAGTAGTCGTCGAGTGCGGATCTGCTGTAACTTCCATGAATGGGATAGAATTGTTAATTTGCAACCCGTACTTGATTTAATAGTTGTTCTAGGGAACCACGGCCCGACTTTGGTGCAAACAAATCGCACGCGAATTCTCAAATATCGGCGCGGAGTTTAAGATACGCCGCTGGATATCGGGCGTTATCGTCGCGTGTGTGATTCAGTAACATTAACCGAAATTTACGGACATTAGCTTGATAATAACTATCAAAGACTTATATGAGCGGCATAGTAATCGTCTTGATGCTTAAAGCAAGCGAGAAACGATTTACTGTCGGGATAAGACAAATATTAATCATTGTATAGTGAGCTTGTTGATAGATTGCTTAGCAACTCATAAACGGACAGTGATAGAATTATTGAAACGATATTTTAAGTATTGATGACCGCTACACACACAACAGAAACTAATTACTCTAACTGTGAATGACTTCTGGATTGGATGAGTTTTTTTTTTCAGCTAATTGGTATTAATAAACTTCTTCCGAGGTTGAAACTTCATCGATGGCGCTGCGTCCATTCAGTTTAGTAGAATGATAGATAGTACTAGCTACGCTACTATTTATAGTTTTAAAGGAAAAGAGAGCGCATACTTGTTTTCCTTTTGAGAAATGTTCGTACTACAGTCACCAGTCTTCTCAAACCAGAGGCACGAGTGACGCGCCCTCACAGCACTATGATATCGTGAACCACCACACACATGTGCCCCTGCTCACTACATTTCTGCACTGGAAACCCTGAGATACAGCCGTGGTGCGAAGAAGGAAGAAAGAAGGGGAAAGATAAGCGAAAGAAACGGAGCAAAGAGAGAAGGGGAGGTCACATTATGACACATTCGAATACCACAATGCCAGTGGTATGTGTCAATGGATTACCATTTCCGTAACTTTATCTCTGTGTTCAGGAACATCGAGGCAAATTAAGACCAAAAATTCTTGTCTTGTCTTGGAATCCACCTAGCAATATTTCAAAAATGGGAGAGAATAGTTATCAATATTACACCCGAAACGTCTTCTTACCATCTGCATAGAAAAATTCATTGCTTTTGTTGGACTCTTGGCCTGGACAAAACCACATCTCTGTCTTTAGGACGACGACGAAACGAATGCCAATATAATTTGGATCCCACCCGGAACTAATAGTGTGATTCAGTCGCTCGATAAAAAAAAATGCTTAAGCACTGTATTCTCAGATAATTGTCGGACAATATAACTTGCGATAGCTCTTTCTCATTTCAGGTTTATCAACGGATAAATTCCAGTCATTTCTGCACTGTCAGTCTGCATCACCACATCTTACGACTTTGATCAAGTATGCCTGATACGCAGTACAATATGCACAACAATAGCCACGACCTTTTCTTACGCCATTCCAGTTCTATCTAAATGAAACCAGTATTACTGCGAAGTGCCTGACGCAAGAAAAAAAAAACAAAGGCTGTTTTCGTCATCCAATAGAGACTTTGCATTTTTGTGACGACTACAAGGAATAAAGAAGGAACTGTCTCATTGTTAGCAAAATATGCATTATTCAAAAATTATTCTGCCTGTGTGAAAAATTTCAGGGTAGGTATCGAAAGGTCAGAATGGACCATTCCCTTGTCAGTTGTTTGTAGAAACGCCTCTCGAGCGGTCCTGCCAAGCTTTGGGTCTGGAGGGCAGCTCCCTGTCGGACTGGTCTGCTGGTGTCGTCCTTGCCGAGCCAGCGGACATCCAATGGGTGGCCGAGATCGCTGGGAATCCCAGACAGGTCTGCTCACGGAAGGTCAGCAGGAGTCCGGTCGATTGGTCTCCGCAACGTCTTATCTGGTGGACACTAACCGTAGTGTCAACAGACAGTACTGCAAGAACATCGGGATAGGTAACCTCTTTACAGGAGGATAGAAAATCAGCTAAAATCGGTCAATAGTGGAAAGGCATCAGGACTAGATGAAATACCCGTGAGAATCTACGGAGATTATGTGAAAGAACATGCGTACTTTATCTAGAAGAAGTTTATCGTAGGTCGCATGAACGACAAAGGCTATCAAGAGATTGGAAAAAAAGCACAGGCCGTTCCTGTTTTCAAGAGGAGTCGTAGATGCAGTTAATTGTAGGTCGATCTGGTGATTTAAACAACGAAAACTGTACCAGTTACTTATTTGTTATGCTCAGTCCAACGTGTTTCGAGAATATGATGAACCAAATTAAGTGGTTCAGTCTGTTGTATGAGAGGTAGTCAAATGAAAAGGAGGCAGGTGGAAAAACGTAAGAAAACTATTTATTATTTCAGTAGTAATCACCATGATCACTATATTCATCCCACTGTGAGACAAGACAGTCGATGCCCTCATGGAAAAGTGTTTGCTACTGCCTACGGAACCAGGATTTTACCCAGGCGTGCTTCTCTTCGTCCGAAGTAAATCGAGGCCAAGAATGTCTTCCTCCAGGGCTCAAAACATATGGAAATCTCATGGGGAGAGTGATGGGCACTGCTTGGAGGATATAAGCGCTTGCCAGCGAAACTTCTGCAGCGTACGTAAACAAGCTCGGCAACATGTGGGCCCGCTCACAGTTGACTATTTACTGATAAGGAATAATCTATGAAAATTTTTAAAGAGTTTTAAGTTGTGGCTGTTTTAGGAGGACGGAGCCTTAGTTAAGTTTTGACTCGTTAAAGATATCTGTAATCTATTTCCACAATGAGAGGTGAGGGGTTCTTGAAAGAATAACCAAAGCGCTTTCACAATTTCAGTACATCGGCATCAACAACTTGCTTTTATTTTTATTTTTTATTTATTTATTTATTTTTGCTTGTTTTAGGTGTTCTTGTGATCGTTAGAATGACAAGCCGTAAGGTAGTTTCCGCTACTCGTAGCGAAACTTGCGCCACTGGCCGAGATGCAAAGTCATGCTTGACTGTTTTATTTCCCTAATGTTTCGTCTGTAAGCATGAGACTTAGATTTTACCTCTCTTAACAGACGGCCAGTGCTATGACGAAATCTGAATGAAATGTTTGTTATAGACATAATTATTAGAATTTGAAGTTACTGATTCCATATTTTTAGATTTCCAGAAGGCTTTCGACACCGTTCCTCACAAGAGTCTTCTAACCAAACTGCGTGCCTATGGAGTATCGCCTCAGTTGTGCGACTGGATTCGTGATTTCCTGTCAGAAAGGTCACAGTTCGTAGTAATAGACGGAAAGTCATCGAGTAAAACAGAAGTAATATCCGGCGATCCCCAAGGAAGTGTTATAGGCCCTCTATTGTTCCTGATCTATATTAACGACGTAGGAGACAATCTGAGTAGCCCTCTTAGATTGTTTGCAGATGATGCTGTCATTTACCGTCTTGTAAAGTCAGCAGATGATCTAAACGACTTGCAAAATGATTTAGATAAGATATCTGTATGGTGCGAAAAGTGGCAGTTGACCCAGAATAAAGAAATGTGTGAAGTTATTCACATGAGTACTAAAAGAAATCAGCTACATTTCGATTATGCGTTAAGTCACACAAATCTGAAGGCTGTAAATTCAGCTGAATACTTAGGGATTACAATTAGAGAAAACCTAAATTGGTTCACTGAACCCTCTGCCAGGCACTTTATAGTGAATAGCAGAGTAATCACGTAGATGTACATGCAATGATTTCTTGCTGGCCGTAGTGGCCGAGCGGTTCTAGGCGCTTCAGTCTGGAGCCGCGCGACCGCTACTGTCGCAGATTCGAATCCTGCCTCGGGCATGGATGTGTGTGATATCCTTAGGTTAGATTTAAGTAGTTCTAAGTTCTATGGGACTGATGACCTCAGATGTTAAGTCCCATAGCGCTCAGAGCCAATGATTTCTTCTTTTTGACCTTTAAACAGTATGCTGTTCTAGTTTCTATACAGGTAAGATATAGTACATTAAGCAATTCAAGAATTAAATGTAACCAGACAGCCAAGGAAAATTTACGATGTGCTGTCATGTTTCTTTCTCTAGGTGAGTTTTCTTTTTTCTTTTTCTTTTTTTTTTTTTTTTAAAAAAAAAGCATGTTCAAGATTAGAATCATTTGCATGACATCACTTTCGTCAACGCTCCACCTTATATGAATTCACTGATGTCAATATACAAGGGGACATCAAAAAGTATTTTACACATGTTATCACACGCTTAGACCATTGCGCAACAAGAATGGCACATTGTCAGAAGAGAGTTCAAGAGTACCGGGTTTTCTGTAGACATGGTTCTGTTGCAGGACGGATACCATGTGCATCAAAATGCTGGAGTGAAATGACACGGCAACTGAAACCGTATTCAAAGAAGTTGAAGTACGCGAGACAGTACGTTTTTGGTAGGCAAAATGTCCAAGCTGTTCATAGCCGTGAAACTCTGGCGGTATTGTGTACCAAATGCAATGTCTTGTCCAGCGTAGTGAAATGGTGACAGCAATTCGATCAAGGCTGCACATGGATGGATGATGCTAATCGGGAAGGGAAGCCATCGATCACAACCCCACTCGACAATGGTTGCGCAGTGAGGAATTGGTTCGCAGCAGCTGCAGGTTTTTCCGACGATGAGGGCGTTGGCATAGCGGTTCTCGAATGGCCCCGTGACCAAGGAGCGGATTTTTGTTGCTGACAAACTGAATGTTTTTTAGTATATTCCGACCGTTGTTAGTGACTATGCTGAAAAATAGTGCCATGTATCTTTGAATTTTCTCATTATGAGAGTATTGAAGGGAGATCCGTTTTAAAAAGCCAAAATTCCCGAAATATTTTTTATTCAAGACAGCCGTTTTCAACAGTCTTATCTGTCATCTTCAGGTCTTACACATTTCTTGCAGTAAAAAATGTTCATTTTACGCTGAACCTCATACAGAAGACGTCAGGTGGATAAAACTGAGCACATTATATACGTTTGTCGTCGCTAAAATATTTAAAAACACTCAGCACCTTGTCCAAAAGGGCATGCCCATATACATATTGCTCACAGATGCTTGTTATGCGTAACAAATACGGTACACAATAGCACATCTGTTTACGTAAGCTGGACACGTACTAAACAGTGCAAATCTACTTGATGATATTTGTGTCATGTAACAAGCATCTGTGAGTAATATGTATATGGACATGGCCTTTTCGACAATGTCCTGTGTGTTTGAAAGTGGATTTGCGCTGTTCAGTATGTGTCCAGCATATGTAAACGGCCGAAGTGACCGAGCGGTTCTAGGCGCTACAGTCTGGAACCGCGCGACCGCTACGGTCGCAGGTTCGAATCCTGCCTCAGGCATGGATGTGTGTGATGTCCTTAGGTTTAAATAGTTCTGAATTCTAGGGGACTGATGACCTCAGAAGTTAAGTCCCATAGTGCTCAGAGCCATTTGAACCATATGTAAACAGATGTACTATTGTGTACCATATTTGTAACATGTAACAAGCGTTTGTGAGTAGTATGTATATGGACGTGGCCTTTTCGACAAGATGCAGTGTCTTTTTAAATATTTTAACGATGGCAAGCGCTTATAATGTGCTGAGTTTTACCCGCTTGACATCTTGTACATAAGGTTCAGCGTAAGATGAACATGTTTTACTACCAGAAAACGTCTAAGACCTGAAGATTACAGCTAAGACTGTTGAAACCGGATGTCTTGAACGAAAAATATTTTGTGCGATTTTGATGTATCTGTCTGACTTTAAAGTGTCATTCAACAGAAGTCACCTCGCCTACCACAGTAATGAATAGTTGATTTCCTGAAGTCTCATCATATCCAGAACAGACGTTTTACACGCAACAGTAATCTCTCTTTCACACTCGCTCTATCATATGTTCCACAGACGATATAACCCCTTCGCGAACTAGTCCAAAACAATCTTCAGTACATTGTGCCTAGCAATAAAGAACATAACCATTAGTTTTACTTAAAAAAAGAGCTGAATAAATTAAAGATCTTAAAATCCGATTTGTTTTTAAGATCGATAAACAGTTCGTTAATAAGCTTTCGGTTTTTAGTGGCTCTGAGCACTATGGGACTCAACTGCTGTGGTCATAAGTCCCCTAGAACTTAGAACTACTTAAACCTAACTAACCTAAGGACATCACACACATCCATGCCCGAGGCAGGATTCGAGCCTGCGACCGTAGCGGTCGTGCGGTTCCAGACTGTAGCGCCTTTAACCGCTCGGCCACTCCGGCCGGCTTTAGGTTTTTACTAACGGTAAGTTCTGCTTGGTTTCCCGCCTACATCAGGAAGTGCCGTCTGAAAGTACATCTTTGGTTTCCTCCTTAACTAGACTACAAGTATCAGTGCTTCATCTTCGGTTTCCTCCTTAACTAGACTACAAGTATCAGTGTTTCATGAAGAAAGAAGCCGAAGACGTGCTAGCAGACGGCATTTCCTGATGTAGGGGAGAACCCAAGCAGAACTTACCGGAAGGTAAAAACCAAAAAATTGTTAAAGAACTGTTTTTGATCTTAAAAACAAATCAAATTGTAATATATCTTTAATTACAGACTACTGGTGATGCTTTACGTCAATAAAGCGAAACGTGTCTGCTGAGAAAAACAAGCATTTTCTTGTAATTGTAAAAAGGGAACGAAAATACCCGCAGAAATTGAATAAAACTGTTTAACCACCAAGAAGTTCGTGGTTCAGTGTAAAACAGAGCAGAATGCTGGGAATGTCATCTCGATACAGGAAAACTAGAATAAGAATAAAGTGGTAAACCAAATGGATGTCAGAGATGAGACGAATAATATGTGTAGGTGGTGAAAGCTACGTTCACGCTGTGAAGGTAAGAAAATCTCAAAGCAGAGCTTTGACGATAAGTCAAGTTTAGATAAAACGCTGCCTACAAAACAGACCGTCATCTAAATAAAGAGACTGGAGACAGGAAAACATTAAATCTTATATAGATATACCTAAGGCTTTACATCGTCGTAACACTATGAAGTCCGCAGTGATCGCCTAAAAAAAACAATAAAAAATAAAAAGAATGAAACGATCTTCAATGGGTGTCATGTGGCGTCCACCCCAAACACACACAACGACGAATAACGAACAAAGTAGGGGAAAAAAAGGTGGTTAGCATTCAAGCTTCTTTACTTACCGATAGTGATAAATACGTTCGTTTTAATGATTAAATTTAATTAAAAATAGTAAGTAGTCAAATAATTCATTAATACTTCAGGCAAATACATCTCATATAAATTAAATAATATGACCAGTGATGAAAAAAATAGAGATTAAAAACTAAGTACGAGCAGAAGTCAAACCGTCGCCTCATACACGTTCGTCTTACGCAGCTGGAATGCTGACTACTTGACCCCCACGAGCTCTTAACATCCTTCACCTACGCTCAGATACGTCAAGTACATAATAGACGTGTAAGACTTCCCTTGCAGTTTTTCTCGGAATTTTCAGAGTAGTGCAACTTGCTACTTGCACATTATGTTGTTTTAATGGCCTAATAAAGGTGCACAAAGTTTGCCGTACGTGATCCCAACGTCGTCGGGTCCCCTTCCGAGTTGAATCGGCGCTGGCGCTTGTAAGGATAACGGGCGCATGCGCATAAGAACTCTACAACGGAAGGAAACATACAAAATTTGTCGCGTTACTTTATAGCCACACCTCGTACACGTACCAACACAACTCGCAGCACCACTTAATAAAGGCAAGGCCTCCGGTCCAGATTGTAACCAGTCAGGTTCCTTTAAGAGTATGCTGATACAATAGCTCCATATTCAGCAGTTATATACATCCGCTCGCTCATAGAAAGATCCGTACCTAATGACAGGCAAATTGCTCGTCACACCAATATCCAAAAATGGAAATAGGAGTAATCGGCGGAATTACAGGCCCATATCACTAACGTCGATTTGCAGTAAGGTTTTGGGACATATACTGTGTTCGAACATTACGAATTATCTCGAAAATACGATTTATTGACACATGGCCAGCAGGGATTCAGAAAATATCGTTGTTGTGAAACACAGCTACCTCTTTATACTCATGAAGTAATGAGTGCTATTCATATGATTCCATATTTCTAGATTTTCAGGCTTTCGACACCGTTCTTGACAAGCGTCTTCTAACCAAACTGCGTGCCTACGGAGTATCGCCTCAGTTGTGCGATTGGTTTCGTGATTTCCTGTTAGATAGATCACAGTTTGTAGTAATAGACCCAAAATCATCGAGTAAAACAGAAGTAATATCCGGCGTTCCAAAAGGAAGTGTTATAGGCTCTCTGTTGTTTCTGATCAACACCGACGACATAGGAGACAATCTGAGTAGCCCTCTTAGACTGTTTGCAGATGATGCTGTCATTTATTGTCTTGTAAAGTCATCAGATCACCAAATCGAATTGCAAAATGATTTAGATAAGATATCTGCATGGTGCGAAAAGTGGCAATTGACCCTGAATATAGAAAACTGTGTAGTTATTCACATGGGTACTAAAAGTTATCCGCTATATTTCGATTACGCGATAAGTCCCACAAATCTTAAGGCTGTAAATTCAACTAAATACTTAGGGATTAAAATAACAACCTAAATTGGAACGATCACATGCGGGTGGAGCAAACCAAAGACTGAGATTGATTGGCAGAACACTTAGAAGGTGCAACAGGTCTGCTAAAGAGACCGCTTACACCACGCTTGTCCGCCCTGTTCTGGAGTATTGCTGTGCGATGTGCCATCCGCGTCAGATGGGACTGACGGATGACATCGAAAAAGTTCAAAGAAGGGCAGCTCGTTTTGTATTAATGCGAAATAGGGGATATAGTACCACAGACATGATACTTGATTTGGAGTGGCAATCACTGAAACAAAGGCGTTTTTCGCTGCGACGTAATCTTCTCATGCAATTGCAATCACCAGTTTTCTCCTCCGATTGCGAAAACATTCCGTTGGAACCCACCTACATAAGGAGAAATGATCATCACGATAAAAATAAGAGAAATCAGGGCTCGCACGGAAAAATTTAAGTGCTCGTTCTTCCTGCGCGCCGTTCGGGAGTGGAACGGTAAAGAGACAGCTTGAAGCTGGTTCACTGAATCCTCTGCTAGGCACTTTATTGTGAATAGCAGAGTAATCACGTATACGTAGATCTGCAGAAGACGACCGGGTCATCTTCGATATACAGGTATTGCGCATAAAAGGGCAACAATTCGGCCGAACACACGAAAGCACACTATTAATCAGTCTTGCCGAGAAAACCCGAGCTATCGCGATATCCTCGAATATTACACATATAATGGCGCAAAGGATTTTAGAAAGAATTGTTGTACTGCACAGGGAAGATATCTGAGGAAAACTAACACAGAACTTGAAGTGGTTGTTGATGCAAACAGATTGTGGAGCTAGAGATGTTGACAAAGAAGATAGCGACAGCGATGAAAGATTTCAGTGTCAAACGACGTGTAATAGAGGTGGCACAAAGCAGAAATAAATGAAGGATCTCACATCTCAGCACGAAAAACTGTTATCCAAGTAATTTGGTAGTAGAGCGTTAGCTCATCTTTCTCGTCTACAGCATGTGTAGAGAAGGTTGGGGATGGATTTGGCGGTAGTAAAGGAGGAATCATCGTGGAATTGCCCTGAAGTGATATGGGAAAACGAAATCTGAATGAGTGAGAGTGGTTTTATCCCCGTCCAGCTCCATAGCGAGTACAGTGACTTAACCACTATTCAAGCTCGCTGTCTGTGTAGACACTTTTCCGTGTCGTGACATAATCGGGTCACGTAATGCAATTTACGTCCGAGGCACTGCTGGTTTGCGCTGTTCGTGTGTGGGCCTGTTTGTGTGTTACGTAAGGTGGTGTGGTCCCCGCCTTGGCGCTTGCCCGTAATGGTCCGATCCGTCAGGGCAACGCCGAGATTACATTCCTGTTCTCCACTTCTCTTCATCGTTTCCAGAGAGTTCGAGACGTAAGTGGCTCACGCGCGTCACCGTTGAGAACTACAGCTAGGATTACATAATGAGAGCAATGTTCAAAGCAGTCGGCCTGCAGGTTGGTATCTCTGATTTCGCATCTCAGTACACCACTAGTTCTCAGCAACTACCCGTTTTCCTCTCATGCGGTCAGCTTACTCGTAAAGTTATCTGTCGGAAATAGCTTTACAATGAAGTGTTGCGATCATCATACCTCATTAATAGTATCATTTAGGGGCGGGCGGTGCCCACTGTCTGTCGGTGTATTTCATAAGTTTCAATTTTTTTTTTAAATTTCGTATGTTAATTACTTTCCTCCTTCAGATAGTGCTCTTTCATGATTGTAGCCCCGTTGAAAACTTTTTTCTTCGCTTGGTAAAAAAGAAAAAAATCTCTCCCGCAATACCACATAGCACGCTATGAATCCTGCACAATACATAATGGCTTGCGAAGCATACGGGGCTATGGCGGTTGTTCCAGGTGGAATGTAAGCATACGGTCGGGGCAGAAAGCATCAGTCAGAGGATGTGGATATACGATGCCGTTGAGTATAAGTAGGGCAACACATTTGATTGGTTTTTTTTTTTTTCAGGATATTCCCCACTCTTTTGGCTACAAAACCGTAATTTTCATCTCCGTTCATTGCGACGGCTTTATACTACCTTTGTGGGAGGGCCTATATATCTGTATGATACCACTTTACTGGTCGACGTCGCAGCCGACGTCTTTCTGCGTTAATAACCTCCTCAGCATCTACGCAGAGCTTCTCGCAAAATGCATCCTTCATGGTGCCAAACAGATGGGAGTCGGAAGATTTTAGATCCGCTTTAGGGTGTATGAGGAAGAACGGTCCAATGACGTTTTGTGGGTTCGTCTCGGGTGCGCAGGCTTGTGTGAGTCCTTGCGTTGTCATGGAGAAGGAGGAATTTTTGTGGCGGCGAACACGCTGAAGTCATTTCTTCAATTTAGTGAGAATAGCGCAGTACACTTCAGAGCTGATCGTTGCCCACAAAGAAAGATATCATACAGAATAACCCCTCATAGTCTCACAAGATCGTTGCCATGACTGAGGGTTCGGCTTTGACCTTTATCTTCTACGGAGAACTGGCGTGGCGCCACTCATGGAGATCGAATAGGACAGAGTAATTTGGTTGCGATGACGACACGCGGCCGGCCGGTGTGGACGAGCGGTTCTAGGCGCCTCAGTCTGGAACCGCGTGGCCGCTACGGTCGCGGGTTCGAACACTGCCTCGGGCATGGATGTGTGTGATGTCCTTAGGTTAGTTAGGTTTAAGTAGTTCTAAGTTCTAGGGGACTGATGACCTCAGAAGTTAAGTCCCATAGTGCTCAGAGCCATGATTTCAGACACAAGACATACTGCAAGCGTCTATGAATGTCTGCGATGCTCCGGCTTTCTGCCAAAAGAAATTCTGTGATACTGCTAGAGGAGGCCGAAATGCACGCTATAAAAAGACAGCCAGTCCACAGTGACGGGTAACCGAAAGGCACGCGCTTAAACTCACGCAGGCTGGCGTGAGGTCTGAAACAGGATACGTAATGAATGCTATAAAGAAAAGTACGTTGCTGCTGGAATACTTAACTTTAATCCACAATTGTTGAACATTGGTCTTGTTACTGTACATGCTTCATTAGATACATAGCAAAGGATAAATGGCGCCTTGCTAGGTCGTAGCAATTAACTTAGCTGAAGGCTATGCTAACTATCGTCTCGGCAATTGAGAGCGTAATTCTCAGTGAACCTTTCCTAGCAACGTCGGCTATACAACTGGGGCGAGTGCTAGTACGTCTCTATAGACCTGCCGTGTGGCGGCGCTCGGTCTGGATTCACTGATAGTGGCGACACGCGGGTCCGTCGTATACTAGCGGACCGCGGCCGATTTAAAACTACCACCTAGCAAGTGTGGTGTCTGGCGGTGACACCACAAATTCAATGGCACCTCTGTGGCTGGAATGCACCTCCGTTACAGACGCCATTTTGAAGGCTACGTGTAATGTTGCCATCTATCTGAATTCCATGAAACTATAGGGCGTAAAGTGGGAATATTGTACGATGTCCCAAAACAAATTCCGCATTTTTACAACCGAAACTCGCGGAGAAAAAAGATGTGTTGCTTTAGTTGCTGAACTCCCCCTCTGCTTCTTGATGGCATTAAATGACATATGACGTTGTTGGTTGGGATATTTCACGGGTTGGATTCAGCTACCTGTCGGAAACGGTGTTCTTCCTCCGTGCACATTAGCCCCTTTCCAAAATGATATGTGAGAGTTGTGTCATATGGGTATTTGTAGAGTGTAGGGTAGTGTAGTAGGTGCATGTATAGTGTGTTTGTCACGTATGGTAATGACAGAAGGTGAGACGTGGTGCTAGCACGTAGTGTACTGCTCTCCAATAGCAACAAGGGGGCCGCCGACGTCCTCATCCGACGGACGGATCACCATCTGCAAGGTCACATACCCTCACTTCATCAGACACTATGTAGAGGTTTATGATTTAATGCAGAAGACTGTCGTGAAGACTTGTGATCGGAAAGTTTACACCATCATCTTTCCCCCTTTGGTGCTCAAATACTGGCAGTGAAAATTTCATCCACCTGCAGAAATCGAACCGGTTTATCTCCAAATTGAGTGCTACCGCATAGGCGGGGGCTAGCGACCTCGGCTGCACGGGCTGGTCATGCTGCCACGCTTCCGTGGTCACAGGATTCGCTCTACTTCATGATTTGGCAGGCATTTCTTTACTCACCTTTGTGGGTCTGCGCTCTTCCTGTCGCCACCATCGTCAGATGAAAGTTACGTGCGCCGTCTGTCCGTTAACCGGGTAAACTTTGTTCTGTATGTTATTGAACCGTATCTTCTTCATCTTTGCCTAGGTGTGGTGTGTCGTCTTCTGGAGCCCTGGCTTTGCTCTGCCGCGATTGATCCGTTTGCTTTTAAGGGGCTCCGGAACGCCCTATACTTGCAATGTTAAAATAACGCTTATAAATTACATCTTTCCTCACAAAGTATTTGAGGTAGGAAGTTGAACTTTTTACAGATTATTTATTGGAATATGGGCTACAACTTAACACAGGTATTTTACAAAATTTTAGTTCAGTTATTAAAGATGATTTTTTTTTTCAATTGTAATGAAAATTCACAACATTTTTTGCAATTTTTTATTTATATATTCAAAAATATACAGTTTTTTGGAAAAAGGCTGTGTTAAATTATGCAGAAGGTACTGTGTAACATTTACTGAAAGTTTGAAACAAATATTTTTGGAAGATCCTTAGAAAACATGTAATTAGTATGAGAAAATAAAAGTTTTGGGAATCGAGCGACAAAGATTGGATTAACTTTTTAGTGCATTCCAGGTCCATAGGATGGATTATCTTCATCCTCTGCAAACTCCTCCTCCAGCTTCCTCTTGTTCCTCCTCCTGTTTACTCTTGCTTGTATTTCTAGACTCTTTACAGCCCTGTCTGCAGCCCCAAAGGCGTTCCTTGTCTAAAGCAAGCATCGCTCGTTGTTGTGTTCGTAGATTTTGCTACCATTTTCTTCAGTTGCAGTTACTGCAACACTGTTCCAAAAGGTGGTCATGTATGAACACTTATCACATTTCAGTTGTATTTCACTAGCAAGTCCTACGTGCTTTATTATGGGGAGTTCCAGACCAACTTCACTACAATGAATACATCTTACACAGTTTGAAAAAATTCCTTTGAGAACCGACATATCAAATATTTCATTCACATCCGATTCGCCCATAAAACATTCATAGTTTTCACTCATTGAACCAAGCTTCTTCTGTGAAGTATTTTCTTTCCCACTTTGACTGCTATGGGCAGGTGTACTTGAGAGGTAAGGTTCACTCACTTGGTTATCGTCTTTATTGTTTACAGTAATAACACATACCTTTGGCTTTCCAACATTTCTCCTTTTCTTAAAAGCCTTCAGAGGATTTCTAATAACTTTACTTTTACTCATTATTATACTTCAACAAAACAGAGACTCAAGAAACAGAATTAATTACGAATATTTTCGAGATAACGACAGAGTAAATAAACATGAAACAATCGACAATCACACCAGCGATATATATTGAACCATCACAGGTTAGCCACAACACATACTTTATCTCACATCACTAAAATGTACCTGATGAACACGGACGTTAATAATAACACCATTTAACAGCAGTTTAAAAGCGCCACAGTGGGTCACGCCCATGTAGAACACATTTCAAAAAAAAATTAAAAATAGTTGTAGTCTTCGGAATTGAATAAATTATATATCTATTAAAAGGTAATAGTCTGCAGATTCAGAAAACGCAAAAAAGTAAAAATTAAACTTTTCATGATTTTGAGCCTTTCCGGAGCCCCTTAAATTTCGGAGGGCGCTGCGTTCTGTGGAGAGACCTGCTGACGTGCTGCTGCCGGAGTGAGACGGGGAGTTTAGTGTCCGGTTGTGTGGCAGCGCAATGTTGCGGGAAAGGTGGTATAACTTCCTGTGAACGCACATGAACAGGCTGATCGGGCTGCCAAGGAGGCCTGCACAGAGCAGGATGTGGTCCAGTGTCCTATCCCCTTGCAGTCGGTCATCGCTGCACTCCACAGGAAGTGCATGGAGTTGTGGGAGGACGAATGGCTGGCGGTGACGGCCAATAAACTGCGGTCGGTAAAGTCAACCACTCGGCCGTGGCGTTCCTCCTGCCGGCTGCTCAGCCGGGAAGAGGTGGCCCTCACACGTCTTCGGATCGGGCACTGTCCTCTGACGCATAGCTATTTATTACGGCGGGAGGATCCTCCGTTTTGTGATGCTTGTGGTGTGCACATCTCTGTCCGCCACATTTTAACAGACTGCATTTTATACCGTGATGCAAGGGCAGAAGCACAAGTTGATGGTGATCTGCCCTGTGTTTTAGCTAATGATGAGACGTGTGTGTCTAGGGTTTTTAAGTTTTGTGATGTGTCTGGACTCTGGCCTAAACTTTTAGGCTGGAGGTTTTAGTGTATTGCAGAGTGGCTGACACCTCCCATTTTTTCCTTGCGGTCAGCCGGCCACTTCCATCTGCTACATTGTTTTAGCCCCCTCTCTCGTTTTCTTCCTGTGTTGTCCATGTTTTACTGCTGACGCCCTGCTTCATCCCACGCTTCGGTCTGGGTGAGCACATCTTTTCCGATGATTGTTTCCCGTGTTTTATGTTCCGTTTTATGTAAATATTCTGAGTTTTTTTTGTTTTTTTTTCTTGACACCCGTCTCACTATGATACTGAACGGGCGCTGAAGACCTTGTTGTCGTGCGCCCACAAAACCCCTCTACTACTACTACTACTCATGATTGCTACTAGCTTGTGTACTCGGGACGGGGGCAGTCGGCTGGACGGGCTGTGTGATAAGGAAGCTCGGCGTGGCAACTGTTGACGCGGCGTGTCCGTGTTGCTATGGCGGAACAGGGGCGATTGACATAACTCGAGCTGGTGCTGGTTGCAACCTGTCGCCGTATCCTTGTCTGCCTTTTGGACTAACGGTGAGAATTTCTTGACTTGATGTGTCTCACTCAATTTCTGCCCGCGTCGCCGGGTGTGTTTTGCTCTAACGTCGTGTGCCATGGTGTTTCGCAATTTTAGTAGGCTCAGGCGTGCCCGAAATCCCGATTCAGTGATCTGCTGTTATACTGTCAAGTGTAACTATCCCAAGAAAAGAGTGTTAACTCTCTGTGCCTTAATAACTGAACCTAAAATATTATCTGTGGTTGAAATTTTATTCTGACCCAAGTGCAATAACGATCTTGTATTTTACAATTTGTTGAGTGGTATTATTATGTAGTACTGGCCTTCACATTTACTAAGTCGAAGATTTACCAAGGCCAGTGGGCGTCATTAACAGTTCCTGCCTAGATAGGCGTTATATTTTGAACCATGTGTTTCAATTTTTAGTAATTTTTATTTTATGTGTTATAGAGAGTTGCTGTCATGCCCTATGTGGACGATTCGCCACGTTGGTGAAGTTTCTAGTTGTTCTGCTGGTCTGTGCCATATTGCTAAAGTAGGCGGTCCTAGCACAGCTGATTGTAAATTTTTCCTAGTGGTGAGGAGCACGGGCTGGTTTTAAGTGCTAACTCACTAACTTTAACTAGTCTCAAATATTTATTACTACTGATATTCAGGCCCTTCAGGCCGAGTGGCGACGTCACTACCCCTTTCTGGTTATTAATTTTATCTTGTTAGCTGGTTTCATTAAAAAAAAACCTTTGGTATATGAATTTGTCTTTTGATCTTTATTGCTCCTTTGGACGAAGTAAATTAACTGTTGGTTTTGCATTCTTGTAGCATTATCAAAACAGCATTTGTGGTTATATTTGATTGGCCCTTCTGGCCGAATGATTAAAGTCATTCGTTTCAGTAACTTATTGTATTGGTCAATAATTAATCAAAAGTGTTGGGTCCTTCAGACCATGATTATCTCCTTCTTTTGAATCTTAAGGTTGTCATTCTGACATTACAGTTGTGAATGTTCAGCGGCCCTTCAGGCCTGGAGCTTAAAATTATATATATATACACTCCTGGAAATTGAAATAAGAACACCGTGAATTCATTGTCCCAGGAAGGGGAAACTTTATTGACACATTCCTGGGGTCAGATACATCACATGATCACACTGACAGAACCACAGGCACATAGACACAGGCAACAGAGCATGCACAATGTCGGCACTAGTACAGTGTATATCCACCTTTCGCAGCAATGCAGGCTGCTATTCTCCCATGGAGACGATCGTAGAGATGCTGGATGTAGTCCTGTGGAACGGCTTGCCATGCCATTTCCACCTGGCGCCTCAGTTGGACCAGCGTTCGTGCTGGACGTGCAGACCGCGTGAGACGACGCTTCATCCAGTCCCAAACATGCTCAATGGGGGACAGATCCGGAGATCTTGCTGGCCAGGGTAGTTGACTTACACCTTCTAGAGCACGTTGGGTGGCACGGGATACATGCGGACGTGCATTGTCCTGTTGGAACAGCAAGTTCCCTTGCCGGTCTAGGAATGGTAGAACGATGGGTTCGATGACGGTTTGGATGTACCGTGCACTATTCAGTGTCCCCTCGACGATCACCAATGGTGTACGGCCAGTGTAGGAGATCGCTCCCCACACCATGATGCCGGGTGTTGGCCCTGTGTGCCTCGGTCGTATGCAGTCCTGATTGTGGCGCTCACCTCCACGGCGCCAAACACGCATACGACCATCATTGGCACCAAGGCAGAAGCGACTCTCATCGCTGAAGACGACACGTCTCCATTCGTCCCTCCATTCACGCCTGTCGCGACGCCATTGGAGGCGGGCTGCACGATGTTGGGGCGTGAGCGGAAGACGGCCTAATGGTGTACGGGACCGTAGCCCAGCTTCATGGAGACGGTTGCGAATGGTCCTCGCCGATACCGCAGGAGTAACTGTCCCTAATTTGCTGGGAAGTGGCGGTGCGGTCCCCTACGACACTGCGTAGGATCCTACGGTCTTGGCGTGGATCCGTGCGTCGCTGCGGTCCGGTCCCAGGTCGACGGGCACGTGCACCTTCCGCCGACCACTGGCGACAACATCGATGTACTGTGGAGACCTCACGCCCCACGTGTTGAGCAATTCGGCGGTACGTCCACCCGGCCTCCCGCATGCCCACTATACGCCCTCGCTCAAAGTCCGGCAACTGCACATACGGTTCACGTCCACGCTGTCGCGGCATGCTACCAGTGTTAAAGACTGCGATGGAGCTCCGTATGCCACGGCAAATTGGCTGACACTGACGGCGGCGGTGCACAAATGCTGCGCAGCTAGCGCCATTCGACGGCCAACACCGCGGTTCCTGGTGTGTCCGCTGTGCCGTGCGTGTGATCATTGCTTGTACAGCCCTCTCGCAGTGTCCGGAGCAAGTATGGTGGGTCTGACACACCGGTGTCAATGTGTTCTTTTTTCCATTTCCAGGAGTGTATTTGATTGGCCCTTCTGGCCGAATGATTAAAGTCATTCCTTTCAGTAACTTATTGTATTGGTCAATAATTAATCAAAAGTGTTGGGTCCTTCAGACCATGATTATCTCCTTATGTTGAATCTTAAGGTTGTCATTCAGACATTATAGTTGTGAATGTTCAGCGGCCCATCAGGCCTGGAGCCATTGCACAAGTGTTTTTTAATGTTTAATAAAATTAAATTGTGTTTGAAACTGTAACCTCATTTGGGTCTACGCTTTCACTCTCTGCAGTCTTTGAGCTCTGCTTACCTTACGTTTTGGTTAAGTTTTCCCATACCACGAAGTATCAGTTGTCGTGTTTCAATTGTTGGTACAACCTGTTTGCTGAGGCAGGCTGTGTACAAGCTCGACATTTATCGTAAACTACAACTACGCTATTCAGTATATGTCTTACAAGACCGTACTGTGATAAATTTATCTCAAAAAATGTTTTAGCGAAATCGTTGAAAGCTAATAGCGTGGAAAAAGTCTGGCGCAGTATTGAAGACGTTATCAGTTCTTCAGCAAATATGCGTTTAATGGGAGAAACCCAAAGAAAAAGGTAAGACTTTACTTTTATAATTCAACAACACTTTTCGGAATGAGCTGCAAATAGAAAACAATAAATATGTTATGGAGTGATACGGGAGATGACTTAACAGTGTATAATTTGAAGAAATGCTTCTAAAAAAGAAGACAAGCGAAAGATTCGGAGGAAATCGGTGAAGAGATTTAAAAATTTGGAGAAACTGCATATACAGTTTTTTATATGTGCAAATATTAAATGAACAAAATAAAATCAAGCTCCTTGCATGCAGCAAATGTCTCTGAACTATTCAAAATAGCTGACAGAAGCTCATTAACAGTGTCCCATACAATAAAGCCAACAGAGAAATACTTTAGAATGTAACGAACCAGAGTTGATATCTGATTCCTCTTGTAGTTACTCCAAAAATCTCCGTATAAGAAAATTCTTCTCAATTTCAGAACCACTTTAGCGAGCTAATATTGGCGAACTAATGAACTGCAGTACCTCCTCAACATCCTTCGACATATATACTGTAACAGACTGATATAGATGTTAACAATAGAGTTCCCTAATCTGAACTGTTTGCTGACGGTCTTCACGGTAGAATAAGAAAAGACTAAGAAAATCTGCAAATAGCATGCTCCACTTGTCTCCTTCGTCGTCGTCGTCAAAAATGGTTCAAATGGCTCTGAGCACTATGGGACTTAACATCTGAGGTCATCAGTCCTCTAGACTTAGAACTACTTAAACCTAACAAACCTAAGGACATCACACACATCCATGCCTGAGGCAGGATTCCAACCTGCGACTGTAGCAGCACCGCGGTTCCGGACTCAAGATATATCACTTCGATATCTCTTTGCATAAAATGAAGAAAGAATTCGACTTAAACGGCGTGTAAGAATTAAGATCCATCTCAATAATTGTCCAATAGAGCAATTAAGCGGTTGTAAGTAACTACGGCCGTGGTAAGATTCAACACGTCGTGAATAAGACGTACGGACAATATTCAAACAGAATTGTATATATTGGCAAAAAAAAACTGAAAAGCAAGAATGATGATGCCAGTAGTTCTATATGGGAACTAAGCTTCGATGTTTATAAAAATTACCCTCTTTCTTCGTGGAAACAAATGAAATGGTGTTCTTATGTAGTACATTATATCCTACTAGGACAGGCAGGATAAGGAACACAGCAGTTCGAGTACGACGTTAGGCCACCTAATTCTTCTTTATTAGAAGCGGCATTACATAAACCCTAGTAATAACCGAAATCTACAATTTAGCGCATGTCAAAAGTACAATTATCTTTCAGATAATAATTCCTACTAAAACTGAATAAAGAATATATATCAAATGGAAATAATAATAAATAATGTACTGCCAAAATTTCAGTAGAAAGATTTATCAAAAAAAAAAAATGGTTCAAATGGCTCTGAGCACTATGGGACTCAACTGCTGTGGTCATCAGTCCCCTAGAACTTAGAACTACTTAAACCTAAATAACCTAAGGACATCACACACATCCATGCCCGAGGCAGGATTCGAACCTGCGACCGTAGCAGTCGCACGGTTCCGGACTGCGCGCCTAGAACCGCGAGACCACCGCGGCCGGCAAGATTTATCAGATGAAACGTTAGGAGTATATGTGCACTCAGTTTAAATAACGCAATGGAAAACTGGCGGTTGTGACTAATGTAAAAGAGTTACAATCATACTTAATATTTACATACATATGTTATACTAACCATGAATCGAACTAAATGTAGCAAATTTAATGACATTGATATCATACGTTAAAATCGCTAATAACAGGAATGTCTTATCTTTGATCACGATTAAGAGCATTCTATTGAGCAGAAAATAACAACATAATTATACACATTTTTTAAATGTTTGTGCGCGTAAACTGTCCTTGCATAAAACATAATTGCTTTACTTACATGTAAGCACAGGACTTACGCGATTAACTAACTTTTATTAGCGAAACAAACACTGTTTTTAGCCTTTTTCAAAATTTTATTATTAATGTTACTTCACAACCTAGGTCTCGAGTAATAAGCCCATTTTCAAGTACATTACTGATTCCCAAAAATGGCAATGCACAGATAAATATGATGACAAGGCAAAGATATCTTCTAAACTTCTTAATGCAAAAGACAAACAACCAGCTATCACAAAAGTGGGGTTTATAAAATCACATGCCGTGGGTCTCAGTCTTGCAACATTGGACAGATGGGGAGGTCAATCTGTACCAGGCTTAAAGAACACAACAGAAACTGGAGATTGAGGGAGCCTGATTCAGCCTTTCCAGAACATTGCCTGAACAATAACCACAAATACGCAATACATGGACAATTCCTACACACACAGAGGATAAGGGGACCGAACTCAACCAATTAGAGATCCTAGAAGTTAAAAGACAGATGTGTGTAACCCCACACCTATTACTAAACTAGCAAATCCAGTTCAGTTATTCGCCTCTTTTAGATGAGATCACAAATCCCAGGATAGAAGCAAAACTTTCGGCCCAAGTTCACAATAGTTAAGAAGCTCTTGGCTGAGGCATAACTTTAGTTCAGTCATTGTAGTGTAATTGCTGAATGTGTAATAATGTATGTAATTTGTTAAAAAAGATCATTGACTTAATTGTTCTTTATGCTATTGGATCGATGCCTTAAAAAGTTGACATGATATCTTTCCCTTGTCATCATGGATATGTGTTCATTATCATCTTTGGGAATTAGTAACGTACTTGAAAATGTGTCTATAACCCGAAACCTAGGTTTTGCAAAGATATTAATAATAACATTGTGAAACAAGGCCAAAAACAGAATTTGCTTCGTAAGTTTACAATGTTTCACCAAGAACCCACAGTTGATTCAATTAAAATAATTTTTATTATTTACAAAATGCAATTAATGTGCTGTAAGGATGCAAAACACATAATAGACTAACACTGAATCATGTGCAGTGCTAAGTAACCCTTGGATGCATAACAGGAATCTTCGAGCAACCTTTCTTACTCTTAAGAAATTGTCTTAAAATGTATGTATTTTAGTTGATGTCCTGTGTATACCTTGGAAATACAGCTGACTTTCATCAGAAGGAACAATGTGTGTTGCTAGCCTAATTAATTACTATATATTTTATGATTTATATAGTTCTGGATGATCAGGAGTTGACTCTCTTGACCAGAAGGCATGTGCATATAACTGGAAGATATTTTGCCTTATGGACAAAGGTTTTGGATGTTGTTGTTGTTATTGTGGTCTTCAGTCCTGAGAATGGTTTGATGCAGCTCTCCATGCTACTCTATCCTGTGCAAGGTTCTTCATCTCCCAGTACCTACTGCAGCCTACATCCTTCTGAATCTGCTTAGCGTATTCATCTCTTGGTCTCCCTCTTCGATTTTTACCCTCCACGCTGCCTTCCATTAGCAATAAATATCGTGTTCTTTATTTTCACAGTAACATCCCAAATACATGGAAGGCAGATCCGATAAAAACACCTGTTTTGTCACGTACAGAGGAGAATTAAACAAGCCACGCCTCCAAAATAAAGTTTTACACGGCACGTTGTGTAATTACTAGCCAACGGCTGTAGATTGGAGCATCCGGAAGATCAGCCAAAGGAAGATGCCTCATGTGTCCACATGTGTAAGACAGAAAAGCAGTCAATCACTCCGAAAATACAAGAAGATAAATGCGGAGAACATAGTGAAATTATTTGTGGAGAGTATGACTTTTGAAGAGCAAGTATTCTGGTTTGAAACAGTAAAACTGACAGCATTGAACTATAGAAAATTATAACATAATACCGTATTTCACATTAAACTAAAATAAATCACAATATCATAATAAAGTCTTTCGTATTCATTTTGTGTCTCCATCGTCTGCCTGCTTAGGTGGGTGGTAACGTGCTCACCTCACATGCAAGCGGGCCCGGGTTCGATTCCCGGCCGGGTTGGAGATTTTCTCCGCTCGGGGACTGACTGTCGTGTTGTTCTCATCATCATTTCATCCTCATCACCGACAAGCAAGTAACCCATTGCGGCGTCGAATGAAATAAGATTTGCGACCGAACTTCCCCGAATAGGGACCTCTTGGCCAACGCTGCCATCTGCTCATTTTCTTTCTTTTTTTTTGTTGTCCCCTTCCCTTTAAAACTTTATAGTATTTCATGCAGTACCAATATTTACCAAATACAGTAGAAGCCGACCTCGGGGAAGATCAGTTTGGATTCCGTAGAAACACTGGAACACGTGAGGCAATACTCACCTTACGACTAATCGTAGAAGAAAGATTAAGGAAAGGCAAACCTACGTTTCTAGCATTTGTAGACTTAGAGAAAGCTTTTGACAATGTTGACTGGAATACTCTCTTTCAAATTCTAAAGGTGGCAGGAGTAAAATACAGGGAGCGAAAGGCTATTTACAACTTGTACAGAAACCAGATGGCAGTTATAAGAGTCGAGGGGCATGAAAGGGAAGCAGTGGTTGGGAAGGGAATAAGACAGGGTTGTAGCCTCTCACCGATGTTGTTCAATCTGTATTTTGAGCAAGCAGTAAAGGAAACAAAAGAAAAATTTGGAGTGGGTTTTAAAATTCACGGAGAAGAAATAAAAACTTTGAGGTTCGCCGATGACATTGTAATTCTGTCAGAGACAACAAAGGACTTGGAAGAGCAGTTGAATGGAATGGACAGTGTCTTGAAAGGAGGATATAAGATGAACATCAACAAAAGCAAAACAAGGATAATGGAATGTAATCTAATTAAATCGGGTGATGCTGAGGGAATTAGATTAGGAAATGAGGCACTTAAAGTAGTAAAGGAGTTTTGCTATTTGGGGAGCAAAATAACTGATGATGGTCGAAGTAGAGGGGATATAAAATGTTGACTGGCAATGGCAAGGAAAGCGTTTCTGAAGAAGAGAAATTTGTTAACATCGAGTATAGATTTAAATGTCAGGAAGTCATTTCTGAAAGTATTTGTATGGAGTGTAGCCATGTATGGAAGTGAAACATGGACGATAAATAGTTTGGACAAGAAGAGAATAGAAGCTTTCGAAATGTGGTGCTACAGAAGAATGCTGAAGATTAGATGGGTAGATCACATAACTAATGAGGAAGTATTGAATAGGATTGGGGAGAAGAGAAGTTTGTGGCACAACTTGACCAGAAGAAGGGATCGGTTGGTAGGACATGTTCTGAGGCATCAAGGGATCACCAATTTAGTATTGGAGGGCAGCGTGGAGGGTAAAAATCGTAGAGGGAGACCAAGAGATGAATACACTAAGCAGATTCAGAAGGATGTAGGTTGCAGTAGGTACTGGGAGATGAAAAAGCTTGCACAGGATAGAGTCGCATGGAGAGCTGCATCAAACCAGTCTCAGGACTGAAGACCACAACAACAACAACAACCAATATTTAGTACTTGTTTTAAGATAGGGGTCTTAGAGATCCCTTTTTTGCATTTTTGCTAGTCCATCCAAGGGTTATGTCCGAAACAACCCACCAAACACCAACAGAAGTCGTTGGTGTTGGTTTCCCTACCATTGCTACCGATACTACCCGTAGTCCTACCATGTACTACGCCTTTTATGAACTGTACCGTGGTGTTGGTAGTCCAGCCAGGAGACCCGAGCCGCTCTTCCAGTCACGCTGGCTGGCCTGTGCCCGTCCCTCGCTACCCGTGAGAACAGCGGCAGCGGCAGCGGCCGGCTTACGCTCCTCGCGTTTCTTGCCCGCCTTCCGCGACCTGTTTACAACCGCCAGCGTGTCTGGCGTGGCGTGGTCGGGGATTCCCAGTGACCTCTGCTGGCGCTGCAGCAGCGGAAAGTTAGCAGACCGGAAAGTCGTTCGCCGTCAAAAAACAAGTCGGTTACTCTACCACTCGTCCGATGCCCAGGGGCAGTAAAACACAAATAGCGTGCAACAAGGGGCCCCCTGCCATTACCTGTGGCCTTTTGCGTATCTCTCTGTCCACGTGTCGACCAGTTGGAGCTTGAACACGCAGCACGCCCATGCCAAGGCCTGCACTACGCTATAGAATAACTTCGCCGGAAAGATTATATAAAGGAAACTTATAAATACACTACTGGCCACTAAAATTATTCTGTTCCACCGAGCGAGGTGGCGCAGTGGTTAGCACACTGGACTCGCATTCGGGAGGATGACGGTTCAATCCCGTCTCCGGCCATCCTGATTTAGGTTTTCCGTGATTTTCCTAAATCGCTTCAGGCAAATGCCGGGATGGTTCCTTTGAAAGGGCACGGCCGACTTCCTTCCCCATCCTTCCCTCATCCGAGCTTGCGCTCCGACTCTAATGACCTCGTTGTCGACGTGACGTTAAACACTAATCTCCTCCTCCTCCTTTCCCCCCCCCTGAGTCCCTGCACCCCCTCCTCCACTGTGTCCCTCCCACGTCCCTCCCTCCCCAGCCCTGTTCGACGTGCCACTGTCCATCTGCCCCGGCTCTACCCCCCTTCCTTCTTTCTTCCCTTCTCCCTCATCTCCAGGCCCCTGGCAGATCCTGTGATTTTGCTTATCGCCATCAGTGTGCTACGTCAGTGTTGTGTTTGGTGTTGTTCTCCTGTGCATCAAAATCTGTGATTTTAATTGTATGCTGGACTTGTAATTATGTTGCTGTCAGTGATCGTTATGTGCTACGCCGTCCATTGATGCTTTTATGCTGCAGCCATACTTCGCCTTGTGTTCTTTTAATAGTCCCAGTGTGAGGTTTCTTGTGCACAATAGTTTTTTAAGGTTTTTATCTCCATTTTACAGGCGTCCCCATTTTGTCTGTTCTCTTCCATTATGTTCCCCCTTTTTGATATATTTTGTACACCATATTTTCATCTTTGTAATTTTAAATGTATTCTGTTGTATCATTATTGTGTTTTGACTGAAGAACAGTGCATTGCTGCTGCCAGCCTGCCACAGTTGGGGAATTGAAACACAATAAAGGAAAAAAAAGAACACGGGATGGGTCAGGTCTCACCACCCAGACCAACCCCAGTAAGATGCACAGCTCATCCGAATGGCATTGGAGGGCGGATCTGCGTCCTCCTCGGCTCTGGCACAACAGTGGAACATTGTACACTATCAGGGGTGACAGTCAGTCGCCATTTATTAAGGCACGGTTTACATGCGCGTCGTCCACTTCTCTGCCTACCTTTGATGAATGTGCAGAAACATGCTAGACGGCAATGGAGAACAGAACCACATCACTGGGGACAGGAATGGCGTTAGATAGTGTTTGCATCGGATAGTATTTTCGCACGAATCCAGGTTCAGTTTGTCTGAAAATGACAGCCGCAACGGGGGAGCGGAATAACAGTGGCTGCATTCGCAGAAGACATACAGCGCCAGTTCAAGGCCTAATGTTGCAGGGGCTGTTGGGTACAATCACAAATCACAGTTGGTGTGTGTTCAGAGCACTGTGACCAGCCTTGACCCGTGTACCTATGTGAATGACAACCCTCGACCCGTAACCATATCCTTTCTGCACAACACCTCAAAAGCCATTTTTCAGCAAGGCAATGCGAGATCACAAGTTGCTGCACGAACACGTGCCTTCTTGGTGTCACAAGATGTCAGCCTTTCAAAAACATTGTTCAAATGGCTCTGAGCACTATGGGACTTAACTTCTGAGGTCTTCAGTCCCCTAGAACTTAGAACTACTTAAACCTAAAAAATCTAAGGACATCACACACACACCCATGCCCGAGGCAGGATTCGAACCTGCAACCGTAGCGGTCGCGCGGTTCCAGACTGCAGCGCCTTTAACCGCACAGCCACTTCGACCCGCAATATAAATAGGAGCCCGACACTTTTTGCACTCCTAAAATCTGCTATGGATCTATTGCTAGATTTTGTTACTAATTTAATACGTGTGGTGAAGGTATCATAAACCACATCCCCAACGATTTCTACACACTTCAATATTCTAATAGAAACTGGTTCTAAATTGACACTTGGAGTTTAGTATTAAAATTCGAACATTAAAAGAAGACATGCCTTTCACTATATTCTATACACTACCGTACTAAACACACTATCTTTGTTTTGCTACCTTCAGCGCCAACTTACACTGGAGCCTGAAGATACGGCTATACGATGCAGTTGCTTCCTCATAGCTCCTCACCAACTCCTCGCAGTACATTATCGAGGCATCGTAGAAATTCCCCATTAGGATAACGCCGCGAGGCCCTATAGAAATTCCCATAAAGTACTGTATCCCTCTGAAAGGCTCGCCGTTCCGAAAAGTGGGTGAGATATACATATACTTCTTGCATAGGCTATTGGACGATGAAAACAACGATATTAATTTTGGTACAGGCAGTGGAAACGTGTCCGAGTACAGTACAACACGTACTTCACAGGGATCATTCCTTTTTATCCTTACTAACTGTTCGAGTGCAGAGAGTGATAAAGATGCACAGAGTGATAAAGACAACTGAGTTGGCGTCAAGTTTTGTTAGCGGTTATTGGAACTGAAACAGAAAGTCTGTATATCATTGCATCAGGCAACATGTGACGAAATTGTAATTCCTGAGTTTTCCTGACATATTAATTGATAAATACATTTCCAGGTTCTAACATTCTGCGTGGTGTCTGTTTGTTCTATATCGTGTCTCCCTACCACTTTCGCGCAACGACGCTCTGAGCGTGTTTTTTAGGGAATTGACTAGTTTGAACCTGGGACCTGTTGCTGGTAAGGAGACGCCAGACCACACATGACATGTAGAGTTCAGAAGAGTTCAGTGAGACTAGCGATGATATAACCAAATACTTAATGATTTCATCGTCAGCTCCACTGCACTCCTTGTAAAAGAATCTTAATACTAACTAAATTTAGTGGAAGGGGTTCAAGGCTTTCCTACTTTTAGTTAGCTGGTAAAATAACGTCGAAAAAGCAGTGAAGTTCACCATTGGAAATTTTATTCTAATCACAAAACATTGTTTATAAATTGCACTATTGATAAAAGGAAATCTTTTAATACAGGATGGTAAAAACCAACTGCGTTCAGCAAAAATGTTAACGAATATTCCCTGAATGGGTTTCCAAGTTCTACAATGGATCGAAGGATGACCTATGCCATATCACATCTATAATCTAGGTTTAAATTAAGTTTCACAAAAGAGAAAACTATCAAAATGGTCTACAGTGACCCTCAATTATCTTTAATTACTTATCTAACTTGTCGTAAATTACAGTGGCTGATGTGGCTTCTCAATAATTATATAACAGAAAAATCATCGCGTTTCAGATTTTAACTGACGTAGCAAATGTGAATACCATGAGCTTTAATTGACGATCGACACTAGTATTACGCAAAACAGGGATGTAACAGATGAGACGTCTGCAGTTCTGAGTGAAGCTTTATGCGCTGTTATGCGGCATCGTGTGCGTTCATTACCTTGTCGGTGTTCGTCAGGAGGCGGCGGACAGCACAGCTCCGCTCACCTCGCCGTCTCGGAAGCAACTCTCTCCTAACTTCTCCTTACTACAATTTACCGAAGTTGGTTTAAAAAAACTATCTGGCTGTGTTTTCATCTGACCAATCAGAGTCTCAATGTTAACCTTAAGCTCCGCCTACAAAAATTCTGTCTATCCAATGAGAAACGTTATACTTTTCGTGGTGGGGCAATGTTTTTAAAGTTTGCAACGTAACAGAGACGCGAAAAAGTCTCACGCTAAAACTTGCAGCTGGTGTGGTCCTTTTAGTGTTATCGTAAGATCTATACTGATCTTCTGGAGGGCTCTATCTTTTAACATGGGCTGGGGGGTGGTCCTGACGTAACAGAGACGCGGAAAAGTCTCACGCTAAAAACTTGCGGGTGGTGTAGCCCTTTTTGTGTTATCGTAAGATCTATACTGTTCTTCATGGAGGGCTCTAGCTCTTAACATGGGCTGGGGGGTGGTCCTGACGTAACAGAGACTCGAAAAAGTCTCACGATAAAAACTTGCGGGTGGTGTAGCCCTTTTTGTGTTATCGTAAGATCTATAATGTTGTCCTGGAGAGCTCTAGCTTTTAACATGGGCTGGGGGGTGGTCCAGGTGGTTAGCTGGCGACGTGGGTGTCCGTCCCTTATCGTAGGGCCTTCCAGCTTAACACGGTTCTGCTCTCGGCTTCTGTTCTCGTTTCTCCCTCGGAACTGCGTCTGTCTCACGGTGGGAAGGTATGACATGCATTTAGGCATTCTTGTGTTAGTCTGTGGTATTCCATTTGCTCACTCGTTACTCGCATTACTTTGGTTAAGTTAATGTCACGATTTACTCGGAGCTTCGTGACATACTACTGGATTTGCTTATCATGTCAGGGTTTTCATGGAAGGTGTTGGATTTGCCTGACACCTTACAAGGTATCCAACCAGTTTGATGGTTCGTGTTGTGTACTGCTTGGTACACAACGCTAACGAGATGTGGGCTACAGAGCGGTTCAGGAGCTGTCGTAGAAGGTAAACTGACTGGTGCAGAAATAATTAGCGGACAATTAACGAAGTTTTACTTAAACTGCAGCTTTATCCAACTGTTGCGAAGAAACCTTACAAAAGAACAAACAGCAAGAAGCAAACTAGAAAGTGCGAAGCCACACTGTGAGTGAAGACTCGAAGACTGCGACGGAGACTGGGGGCGTCTAGCTGCCGCCAGACAGCCTATGTCACAGCAGCACAGGGCGCTCGTAGTGAAGAGCCACTGAAGGTGTGGCTCAGCCGGCATGCATCATTGATTCCACTGTGTCCCTGCGCGACTGCTGTTGGCGTCTGTCGGAAACGTTCGTTTCCGCTGCCAACTGTGAGACGCCGGTGCGGGTGGTATCGAAGTATGATACCATAGTCCCACTCTTTTCCACAATACTTCGACAAATAATTTGGTCATATTGAAAGTTCTCTAGATGAAAAAGAAGTATTGATTTTGAAGTCCGCTTCCATAGCTGAATGGTCAGTGTGTCTGACTGTCCTGCAGAGGACCTGGGTACAGCTCCTGTCAGGCAGGCATTTTTCCTTGGTGCGAGGAATGCCAACATGATGCCAACTGAAGAGCTACTTGAACGAGTCTGAGGTACTTGGGCCTTACACTGGCCATAATGGCACAGTCCAGAGGGCTGTGCTGATGGCCTCTTGCTGCTGTAGAAGCACTATGAGATTAATTCGGAGTAGTAAGGGAAAATGGCTTCTTTGCTGTAAGACCAAAGTAACATTTCAACTGTGGAAGTCACCTATTAAACGTTCACTTACAAAGTAGTTCAATGGTCACCATAAATCAGTCTAATATAAAACGGAAGAGTGGTACTTCTGTTATAATCGGTTTGTGTTATGATATAATGGATGGGAAGGGAGTGAGACAGGGTTGCAGCCTCTCCCCGATCTTATTCAATCTGTATATTGAGCAAGCAGTAAAGGAAACGAAAGAAAAATTCGGAGTAGGCATTAAAATCCATGGAGAAGAAATAAAAACTTTGAGGTTCACCGATGACATTGTAATTCTGTCAGAGACAGCAAAGGACTTGGAAGAGCAGTTGAACGGAATGGACTGTGTCTTGAAAGAAGGATACAAGATGAACATCAACAAAAGGAAAACGAGGATAATGGAATGTAGTCGAATTAATTCGGGTGATGCTGGGGGAATTAGATTAGGAAATGAGACACTTAAAGTAGTAAAGGAGTTTTGCTATTTGGGGAGCAAAATAACTGATGATGGTCGAAGTAGAGATGACATGAAATGTAGACTGGCATTGGCAAGGAAAGCGTTTCTGAAGAAGAGAAATTTGTTAACATCGAGTATAGATTTAAGTGTCAGGAAGTCATTTCTGAAAGTATTTGTATGGAGTGTAGCCATGTATGGAAGTGAAACGTGGACGATAAATAGTTTGGACAAGAAGAGAATAGAAGCTTTCGAAATGTGGTGCTACAGAAGAATGTTGAAGATTAGATGGGTAGATCACATAACTAATGAGGAGGTATGGAATAGGATTGGGGAGAAGAGGAGTTTGTGGCACAACTTGACAAGAAGAAGGGATCGGTTGGTAGGACATGTTCTGAGGCATCAAGGGATCACAAATGTAGCATTGGAGGGCAGCGTGGAGGGTAAAAATCTTAGAGGGAGACCAAGAGATGGATACACTAAGCAGAATCAGAAGGATGTAGGTTGCAGTAAGTACTGGGAGATGAAGAAGCTTGCCCAGGATACAGTAGCATGGAGAGCTGCATCAAACCAGTCTCAGGACTGAAGACAACAACAACAACAACATAATGGATATAACAGAAGTTTTAAAAATTTTGGAGATTGTAGAGGGCGAAACTTTGGACGTTTTGATTTAAGGATCCTGTACCCAGAGATGTGAAGTAAAGTCTCCCACCACTGGGGTATTGAATTTGGGTTGGAATTCCCAGAAGTCACATTACTGGATCACACATCTTACCAAATCGTTTTAATGGTGCGTGGTATTCGAAATTTCTGAGCAATTCGTTGCCTGAACTTCTGGAGGAGGTTCCTTTGGTTTGAGAACGTAGGTGTTCCAACACACTTCGATCGCTGGGCGTTACAGACAACTTTAGGCAGAGGCTATTGGAGGGGGATATCCACCCCCTTGGCCTGTCTGCTCCCCTGAGTTAACTCCTCTTGATTTAACCTTCTCGTGTTACGTAAAGGGCGGCCGGTGTGGTCGCGAGGTTCTAGGCTCTTCAGTCTGGAACCGCGCGACCGCTACGGTAGCAGGTTCGAATCCTGCCTCGGGCATGGATGTGTGTGGTGACCTTAGGTTAGTTAGGTTTAAGTAGTTCTAAGTTCTAGGGGACTGATGGCCTTAGATGTTAAGTCCCATACTGCTCAGATCCATTTGAACAATTTGTCATGTGAAGTCCTTGTCGACCCGACGCCAATGGCAACAGCATCTGAGCTTATTGAGCGCATCTTTACACCGTATGATACCATCAGAGGAGAGCGCGGAACCTTACCTAGAATGAGACAAAACAAAATTTGTCGTTTCACGTTATCGTAATGAAGCTGGCGGTCGGCACATTGAAAATTTACTCTACAGTAATGCAGCCTCAGATTCAGTTTACAATACTTTATTGTACTCTGCTGTCAGTAAACTTTTTCCAAACTACGGTATTCTGGTGTCTCATTTAGCCGCCTACCGAATGCGTAGAAAGTGCAAAGTTGTGCAAAAACTTTATTTCACATTTCCGCCTATATGTTCCATATATTAAAACGTTCGAAATTTCATCCTCTACAAGCTCCGAAATTTTAAAATGTAAGGCTGTTACACCCTATATAGTCAGCAAGCAGAAGAGCACCGCCCTGCTTCTAAGTATCAAGTCATACTAGCTAGCTTGCTTCAGTTGGAGGCTACAGCTCTGACATGTGGGTTCAGATTCAATCCCGTGAAGACTCACAAAGTCGTGAAGAGAACACAAAGAAATATTTTGAGAAATACGGGAGATATGAGAATATATCCTTCAGACGTAGCAGGGCTATGTTCTTTGGACTCCCCCAACCTGCCAGTTGTTGATTTAAAAAAAAAGAAAAGTGTATTCTCGGGAAAGTGAAATTTATACCACTTTAGACATTCTTCAATTAAACTAAAATAAGGACAATAGTACAAAAACAATATCTTTCACAGACGAATTACCAAACGCCAGTAGTGAGTAGAAATTATGTCCCTACGGTTCTGATTACTTACAGGACTCTTAATGAACATAACAACACACACCGTGTACGAATCGGCTAGACTAGAGTAGATATATTTCCTGTTCCATAGACCCATAGTGAAGGGTCTAGAATGCATAATGTACACACAGCGTTTAAATAAAATTGTCACAAATTCCTGCAGGGGATAGTGTTCGTCAAAGCTAGAAGAAAATTTTTGGAAACGAATACCTGTTGTGATATGGGGCCTTTTACTCGTGACAGTAATGCTTTGGATCCAGCGGGGTAGGCTGTCAGAAGAGATAATTACCACAGAACGCAGGAGTAGAAAGCAGTCATGAAAGTGAGGCAACAAGATCGATTAAATACCAGTGTGTGGACACGAATTTTCGATGCCAGACTCATAGGGTCCTACACTTTCCCAGGTAAACAAGTGCCGTGTATCACAGACTTCCGTGCGGTGAATTACCAGCACTATTGAAGAACGTTAACCTTGCAGAAAGAAAATGATTGTGGTTTATACACGACAGGGCTCCGTCCCATTTTCTACAGATCCTGAGACAGCGGCTCACTGGAAAGGTTCGTGGACGATGGATTGGTCGAGGAGGGCCTATAGCGTGGTCTACCCTTTCACCAGATCTGAATCCATTGGATTTCTGGCTAGGGGAACATTTAACGGGATTGGTGATACCTAACGCATTGATCACATAATTGCAACGGGGAAGTGTAGGTGACAGATTTTATGTAACACGATATTTTATGTTATTAATAATAACTACATTAAATGGTTCTATTCAGAAAGTCGTCAGTGGGATAGAAAGAGTAATTTACCAATACATCTTCCACGCTCCTCTTAAACTTATGTTGTTTGCTGGAAAGTTATTGAAAATATGTGTTCCTTGAAAATAAGCACCTCTTTGGACCACAGTTAGTGGCTTTTAATTTTTATGAATATTATCTTACTTCTAGGAGTGACTCTACGAACTGAGCTGTTGGTTTGAAAAGTAAATATTTTGTTTACGGATATTTCATTAAGGAATAAATATGTTGGTAGCCAGTAGTTAACACTCCCAGTTCGCTTAATAGGCCTATGCAGGACGTTACTACGAAAACCTGTTTCCTGCCCGGTGGCTTCATGATACACGGCAAGGAAGTCAAGTTACCACATTCACGAAAAATCCGTCACTGCTCAAAATGTAGATTTCGAAGCTGGAACAGTGTAGTATATGGGAGTGATACGTAGGTGGAAAGTAACAAGCATGAACCACATAGAATCTGGTAGTGACGTAGGAAGCTGAAATTAATAGAGATGTACGATACTATAGAGTACATATCTTGGCGCGTTATTATTCGCCGGATTCTTCGAGGGTGCCCAGGCGGATGTTGTGGAAACTGGATCGCCTGACAGATAATGCTGCCTGGCACGCACAAACAGTCAGCATCTTATCTCCACAGCGCTGCGTTAACGTCTGATCGTTATTTTATAACTGTCGCTAACTTGTTTTGCGTTTTCCTGTTGCGAAATCAAATAACACTACCAGTCAACAAGACAGATTCGACATCACCCAATTTGTTTGCAAGAGAGAAAGGCGAAATCAACGGTCATTAGAAAAAACAAAGGTACTTTGTTATATATGTTTTATCCCAAAAAAAGACTGGTTTAGTATAGTGGGTAAAAACACACTTACCATCTCTCCCCACGCCTTATAACCTATATTTGAGACGCATAAACCAGGGAAAGCATGGTCGTTTCTTCTGCACTTTGGTTCAATTGGTATATTTGTATTTTCGATGCGATAGATAGATCTGTACCTACAGACTGGAAAATTGCGCAGGTCGCGCCAGTGTTTAAGAAGGGTTGTAGGAGTAATCCATTGAACTACAGACCTATATCATTGACGTCGGTTTGCAGTAGGGTTTTGGAGCATATACTGTATTCAAACATTATGAATCACCTCGAAGGGAATGATCTATTGATACGTAATCAGCATGGTATCAGAAAACATCGTTCTTGTGCAACGCAGCTAGCTCTTTATTCGCACGAAGTAATGGCCGCTATCGACAGGGGATCTCAAGTTCATTCCGTATTTCTAGATTTCCGGAAAGCTCACAAGCGACTTCTACTCAAGCTGCGGGCCTATGGGGTAATCTTCTCAGTTGTGCGACTGGATTCGTGATTTCCTGTCAGGAAGGTCGCAGATCGTAGTAATAGACGGCAAATCATCGAGTAAAACTGAAGTGATATCAGGTGTTCCCCAGGGAAGCGTCCTGGGACCTCTGCTGTTACTGTTCTATATAAATGACTTGGGTGACAATCTGAGCAGTTCTCTTAGGTTGTTCGCAGATGATGCTGTAATTTACCGTCTAGTAAGGTCATCCGAAGACCAGTATCAGTTGCAAAGCGATTTAGAAAAGATTGCTGTACGGTGTGGCAGGTGGCAGTTGACGCTAAATAACGAAAAGTGTGAGGTGATCCACATGAGTTCCAAAAGAAATCCGTTGGAATTCGATTACTCGATAAATAGTACAATTCTCAAGGCTGTCAATTCAACTAAGTACCTGGGTGTTAAAATTACGAACAACTTCAGTTGGAAAGACCACATAGATAATATTGTGTGGAAGGCGAGCCAAAGGTTGCGTTTCATTGGCAGGACGCTTAGAAGATGCAACAAGTCCACTAAAGAGACAGCTTACACTACACTCGTTCGTCCTCTGTTAGAATATTGCTGCGCGATGTGGGATCCTTACCAGATGGGATTGACGGAGGACATCGAAAGGGTGCGAAAAAGGGAAACTCGTTTTCTTTATCACGTAACAGGGGAGAGAGTGTGGCAGATGTGATACGCGAGTTGGGATGGAAGTCATTAAAGCAAAGATGTTTTTCGTCGCGGAGAGATCTATTTACGAAATTTCAGTCACCAACTTTCTCTTGTGAATGCGAAAATATTTTGTTGAGCCCAACCTACATAGGTAGGAATGATCATCAAAATAAAATAAGAGAATTAGAGCTTGAACAGAAAGGTTTAGGTGTTCATTTTTCCCGCGCGCTGTTCGGGAGTGGAATGATTGTGGTTCGATGAACCCTCTGCCAAACACTTAAATGTGAACTGCAGAGTAATCATGTAGATGTAGATGTAGATCGAATATAGTCGCTGTTTACTTTCAAAGTACGGGCCAGTTAACTTCTGCCGAGCCACAAGTCAGCTGTGACTGTTAGTGGATAACATATTGTCTTGCTGAATCGTAGTATACAGGGTGTCCCATTTATCTTGACCACCCTAAATAACTGTTTGTCCAGATGCAAATTACAAAACGTTACAAGCAAATGTTCTTTAGCCGTCAGGGGAACACCAATCAGCATGATTGCCTTCGTTGTAGCTTTGTTTTTCACAAAGAAAAAAAAAACAAAAGAAAATGTTCAAAAGTGTGTGAAATCTTATAGGACTTAACTGCTAAGGTCATCAATCCCTAAGTTTACACACTACTTAACCTAAATTGTCCTAAGGACAAACGCACACACCAATGCCCGAGGGAGGTCTCGAACCTCCGCCGGGACCAGCCGCACAATCCATGACTGCAGCGCCCGAGACCGCTCGGCTAATCCTGCGCGGCCTTTTACAAATATATGAACAGTGGTATGACTTTTTTAAATGGCACCCTGTATTTTTTATTCGATAATTCATTTCCTCTCCTAAAGACCTATTCAAAAATGTATCACAGTGTACCATTCACCGAAAAACAACGTTATTAATTACAGCCGGCCGAAGTGGCCGTGCGGTTAAAGGCGCTGCAGTCTGGAACCGCAAGACCGCTACGGTCGCAGGTTCGAATCCTGCCTCGGGCATGGATGTTTGTGATGTCCTTAGGTTAGTTAGGTTTAACTAGTTCTAAGTTCTAGGGGACTAATGACCTCAGCAGTTGAGTCCCATAGTGCTCAGAGCCATTTGAACCATTTTTTTTATTAATTACATAACACAACATTGAGCCCGAGATCACAAACTCGTCCACTTGCTGGAGTTGCCAATAAAACAAATGAAAACCAAGTAAAAATATAGCACAAAATAGACTATGACTCTCCTGTACAATTGCCCAGAAGTAGAACATTCAAAGGTGCTTAAAGTGGTGACCCTGGGCACCATGTAAGTAGGCTGTTTAGGTTTTCTTATTGGTAACGCCACCTCTGTATAAAAATCACTGGCTGTGCTGTGTGCAGTCTGTGGCTACTTTGCATTGTTGTCTGCCATTGTAGTGTTGGGCAGCTGGGCTGTTAACAGCGCGTAGCGTTGCGCAGTTGGAGGTGAGCCGCGAGCAGTGGTGGATGTGGGAGAGAAATGGCGGAGTTTTGATATTGTTATGGATGTTATGATATTATGATATTGTTATGGATGTTATGAACTCCTGTATATATTATTACTTTTGATGACTATTAAGGTAAATACATTGTTTGTTCTCTGTCAAAATCTTTCATTTGCTAACTATGCCTATCAGTAGTTAGTGCCTTCAGTAGTTTGAATCTTTTATTTAGCTGGCAGTAGTGGCGCTCGCTGTATTGCAGTAGCTTGAGTAACGAAGATTTTTGTGAGGTAAGTGATTTGTGAAAGGTACAGGTTAATGTTAGTCAAGGCCATTGTTTTGTAGGGATTTTTGAAAGTCAGATTGCGTTGCGCTAAAAATATTGTATGTCAGTTTAAGGACAGTCATGTATAATTCTTCAAAGGGGACGTTTCAACCGATACACTGGTGAACTCGTTGTCTGAAAGAATTATTTATTGCTTTCAGAGTTGCCTCATGAAGAGAATTACAAGCAAGCACGATACGTCCCTGCAAATCCTCTGGCGTTGTTGGAATATCGCGATAGACAACGTCTTTAATGCATCCCCAAAGAAAAAAGTCCAGAGGATTTAAATCAGGAGACCCAGCAGGCCAAGTAACTGTTCCTTCTCGACCAATCCATCTGGTAGGATACCTTCGGTTCAGAACTCGACGTGAACGCAAGGCATTATGTGCTGGACATCCATCTTGTTGATACTACGTAAGCATTCTGGTTCTTAGCGGCACTTCATCCAGAAGAGGAGGAAGAATTCGTCTGATGAAGTTGCCATACGCTGTGCCGTTTAGACTACTATTGATGAAACAAAGGCCAATAGTTGTAGTACCAAGCATCCCACACCAGACAATTCTCCATTGACGCTGATGTTCCACTTGTCTCAGCGATCGTAGGTTGTCGCTGAACCAATAATGCATGTTCCTCGTATTTACCTGTCCTTTGTTTGAGAAGGAACATTCATCGGTAAATAGAACATTGGAGAAGAAGTTCGGGTTGGCGAGGATTTGCTGCTGTGTCCACAGACAGAACTGTACACGATTCTGGAAATCATTCCCAAGCAAATCTTGATGTAGGTGTACATGGTAAGGATGGAACGGGTGACGTGTAAGAATACGATGTGCACTTGTTTTAGGAATGCCAATCTCGTGTTCAAGCTGTCGTGTGCTCACATGTGGATTCGTAGCAACGGAAGCGAGAACAGTAACTTCGACAGCTTCGTCTGTGCGAGTGCTACGACGATTGCGTTGTCGTGGGTTGAAACTTCCCGTTTCCTGAAGCGCCGCAACAAGACGAGAAAACATCCGTCTGGAAGGTGGGATCTTGTCAGGATATCGCTCTCTGTACAGTTCCGCTGCCTGCGCAGCATTTCGCCTACCTTCAACAACAACAATAAATGAAATGTTATGTCAAAATCAAATGGCTCTGAGCACTATGGGACTTAACATCTTAGGTCATCAGTCCCCTAGAACTTAGAACTACTTAAACCTAACTAACCTAAGGACATCACACACATCCATGCCCGAGGCAGGATTCGAACCTGCGACCGTAGCAGTCCCGCGGTTCCGGACTGCAGCGCCTAGAACCGCATGGCCATCACGGTCGGCTAAATGTTATGTCGATGCGAAGGACAGCCTTTACTGTGTGCCTACTCTACACAACTGTATTTAAAAGGACTAAACTACTGTAGTAAATGTACCCGTACATAAGAAAATAGTATTGCAGTTACTGTTCTGCTAACTTACATTCCCCATAGATGAGTAGCATTTCTACCTCTTCTTCATTGGTGTACATTCTACTCATACAACTCTTCAAGTGACGATGGTTGACAGAATGACGGGTGTGCATTCTATTTATGTTTACATTTGCCCTCTGTCAACGTCAGCACGTGAATGTGTTCCATTACCCCGAGTACCTGCATTAAGCGCTGGGAGTGTCAACGTCAATGTTGTGTTATGTAATTAATAACGTTGTGTTTCAGTGAATAGTACACCTTGATACGTTCTTGAATAGATCTTTAGGTGATGAAATGAACTACCGAATACAAAATACAGGGTGCCGTTTAAAAAAGTCATACCGCCGTTCATATCTTTGTAAAAAACAAAGCTACAACGAAGGCAATCATGCTGACCGATGCCCCCCTGACGGCTAAAGAACATTTGTTTGAAACATTTTTAAATTGGCATCTGGACAAACAGTTATTTAGGGTGGTCAAGATAAATGGGACATCCTGTGTAGAGTGTGTGACTGATGCCTTGCATTAAAGTTAGTTTAATTAAACACTATGGCTTAAAAAAAGCCACTATTCATCTCAACACTTTTCCGTATGACAACAAACGGAAGATTATCTTGCATCAGGCTAGGGACTATACATATAAAAAGTTACGAATGACAAATTACTTAAATGACGCTTATAATCCAAAACATTGATTGATTTGCTGTTTAATTTCAGGTAAAATTCTTCCCGACCTTTTTTGCCACAGAAATATCCTTCATACCAAATATCACCAAAATTTATAGGTGCTCCATGATTCTCGGAGTTACCGGGAGTATAATTACGTTGTACATGTTATACCACCGATACGTGTTGATCTGACAGCCCAAGTGTCGACAAGACGAAGCATTCAATAGCCTAATGGTGTACGCAGTGAAACAATGGAACTGACATTAATTTATAGCTAGACGGGAATAATGTAGTAGGCAACATCCGTCACAGTAAATCGAATTGCAGAGGCAAAAAATATACTGGCACGCAAAACTTAAGGACGAAAGTAACTTTCGCATGATCACTGCAAAGTAATATAACTCCATGAAACCTAAACCATACATAGAAGGAGTTGCTATAGCGCACTACAGAAGCTAACTGAGAGAAACACAGAACAGACGAACAGAAATAACGCTTTTATTCACAGACAATATTTACACTGGAATGAGATTTTCACTCTGCAGCGGAGTGTGCGCGGATATGAATCTTCCTGGCAGATTAAAACTGTGTGCCCGACCGAGACTCGAACTCGGGACCTTTGCCTTTCGCGGGCAAGTGCTCTACCAACTGAGCTACCGAAGCACGACTCACGCCCGGTACGCACAGCTTTGCACTTGCCCGCGAAAGGCAAAGGTCCCGAGTTCGAGTCTCGGTCGGGCACACAGTTTTAATCAGCCAGGAAGTTTCATATCAGCGCGCACTCCGCTGCAGAGTGAAAATCTCATTCTGTAAACATCCCCCAGGCTGTGGCTAAGCCATGTCTCAGGTATATCCTTTCTTTCAGGAGTGCTAGATCTGCAAGGTTCACAGGAGAACTTCTGTAAAGTTTGGAAGGTAGGAGACGAGATACTGGCAGAAGTAAAGCTGTGGGTACCGGGCGTGACTCCGCTATATCCTTTCTTTCAGGAGTGCTAGTTCTGCAAGGTTCACAGGAGAACTTCTGTAAAGTTTGGAAGGTAGGAGACGAGATACTGGCAGAAGTAAAGCTGTGAGTACCGGGCGTGAGTCGTGCTGCGGTAGCACAGTTGGTAGAGCACTTGCCCGTGAAAGGCAAAGGTCCCGAGTTCGAGTCTCGGTTGGGCACACAGTTTTAATCTGCCAGGAAGTTTTTAATATTTGCACTGTACTCACGGAGGTTTATGATGGTACTATGAACATTACAAAAACCAGCAGATGGTTTGCAATAGTGTGTATGATCACCGCAGACATCAGTGCATGTTCTGCGACGTGGTTCTATGCTGGCCAAGAGGTTAATGAGGCGTTCTTGTAGTAGAGCTTTCCATTCCACTACCAGCACCGTTGGCAACAAAAATGGTTCAAATGGCTCTGAGCACTATGGGACTTAACATCTGAGGTCAACAGTCCCCTAGAACTTAGAACTACTTAAACCTAACTAACCTAAGGACATGACACACATCCATGCCCGAGGCAGGATTCGAACCTGCAACCGTAGCAGCCGCGTGGTTCAAGACTGAAGCACGTAGAACCGCTCGGCCACAGCGGCCTGCCGTTGGCAACAGCTGACTAGTCGCTGGTACATGTGGATGTGCTGCAGCACGTCTTCCCAATGCATCCCACACGTACTCGAAGAGATTAAGTCAGGGGAACGGACGGACCACTCCATTCGCGGAATATGCTCAAACAAGAACTCCATCTGCGCTGTTCGATCCTGTCGTTCATTGTTAGCCATAAGTCCGCATCTCGTGGTCGTGCGGTAGCGTTCTCGCTTCCCACGCCCGGGTTCCCGGGTTCGATTCCCGGCGGGGTCAGGGATTTTCTCTGCCTCGTGATGACTGGGTGTTGTGTGCTGTCCTTAGGTTAGTTAGGTTTAAGTAGTTCTAAGTTCTAGGGGACTGATGACCTCAGATGTTAAGTCCCATAGTGCTCAGAGCCATTTGAACCATTTGTTATCCATAAAATATAATCAGGGCCGCATGCATCCCCGTAAAGACGCACTTGGCGAAAGAGTACAATGGCACAATAACATTGATTGGTGAGCGCACCGTGTCCAGAGATTTGGAGGTCAGTATGCATATGCAATATTATGCCGCCCCACGCCTTAACACCTGCACCACGAATGATTATCGCCAATGTTCCTTGGTGCATTGTGTGCGCCCACGTCTCACCACATGACGGTACGCCCAGAATCAATGCTCAGACCGTATCTGCTGTCATTCGAGAGGAGCTCGCGACCTCACTCCTCGTTGGTCTAGTCCCTATGCTCTTCGCAACATTCCAAACGGTGTCGCCTATGTTAGGCTGTCAACAGAACACATGTACTGGTCGTCGGGCAAAGAGATCACCCCCATGCAGTCGCCTTGCTACCGAGGAGCGCGAGACTGCGTGCTTTGCAACCTGTTAACTGCACCCGACGATTGACATGGGCCCCTCTTCCCTTTTGAGCAATGTAATGGTTTCTGTTGTTTCAGCTGACCGTGGCTGGCCACCTGCTCTCCTTCGGGCAGCAGTGCCTGTGGTTCGCAATGCATTCCGTGCACGTAACACAGTGCTGTTCGTAACACCAGACTCCTGGGTTATACTCGTCCCACTTCGTCCTTCTTCCAATTTCCTGATGATTCTTCCTAGTGTGTATTCACCCAACTACTGTCTTCGGGCTATGTTGTAATGAAGAATAACGCCACAGTGTTCTGTGACTGCTCTCTGATTGACACACACACTGTATTTCCCCCGTCCCTCAACTGCCTTGTGTAGAGAGGCCAGCCCCATTTGGCGCTATAGTCAAGCTGACATTATGCCATTTGACTTCCAGTTTTCTGTGCAATATGCTTCCGCTCTTTCTTTCTTATCCCCCGTATAATTAATATATTATAGTACTTTATCTGTCTAGTCCTTAAGTTTTGCACAGGAATGTACATTATATATGTTTTCGCAGGGGCTCCGCCTTTAGCTAAACATAATTTTGTTTTTTATCCCAAACATGTTTCACTGCATTTGCAGCAGCATCAGTCGGTTTCTTGTTTTATGGCTGTTAAACGTAAGGAATGTTGTTTACTGTTTGTATACATGTAACTATTAGTTTTCAAATCGTAATTACAGATTTTTGAAGAGCACATAAAGTTATGTATTCATACCTTTTTACTACATGGTGTGGTTTTCCTACTGTGTTATATTTTTACAGTGTCTGTTTTCTTTTACAGTTTGTCACCTGCAAACCATATACAACTTAATGTAGACAATATATTTACTCAAAAATTACGATTTCGAAACTGTTATGACTATGCCTGAAATTAATTGATTTTATATGAAAGGTTGTGTGTGTGTGTGTTTCCTTTTCTCCTCATCTTCTTTACTGTGCAGTTTTGAATATTGAGCTGTCACTGTCACTGTTGCACTGTTTACCAGCTGTAAAAACAAGATGGCAGATGCTGACAGTGGAACAGTTGAAGGTGCGAGAACAAGATGGCGGACACTGAAAAAATCTTTCAGAGGTGTATGTGCCATTTTGTGTGTGTGTCCATGCGTGTGTGAAAGATAGAGACAGAGAGAGAGAGAGAGTAGGTTTGAGGATTTTTCATTATTATTATTATTATTATTATTATATTAGTTTCGTGTGTGTCTGTATGCATGTGTGTGTGTGGGGGGGGGGAGGGGGATTCTATAGGTGGTGTTATCTAATGATTATTTGAGGGCAGATAACAGAGTTCCATTGCAGAAAGCTTTGTATTCATTTATTACTCTTTTTCCTTCAACTATGGCTTTTTGTATTTGATAGTTTTCTTCAGTTATTAGTTTTTGTGGGGGGCTGTTGTTGCATTTGAGAACTTTCAAGTCAGTTTGGTGTCTGTTGGGCTATGTTTGTTGTCCATAAGGTGTTCAGCAAATGTGGAATGATAGCTGTTACTTTTTAATGTCTTCTGTGTTCTGTGTATCTGGTATTGAAGTTTCTGCTTGTCTGTCCTATATAAACTGATTTGCAGTCCTGAAACGTTAGTTGGTAAATATTAGATGTCTTGTGTTTCTTTGTGCTTGTGTTGTTTCTCCTTAGTTTTCTCTGTGTTGAATTGTCTATCCTGTAGGCTATTTTTAGTCCTTATTTTCCGATTATGTTTCCTATTCTGTGGACTGCCTTGTTGTTGTGGGTGAGAGTGAACTATTTGTTTGTTGTTGTGGGTCTTTCTCGTTCATGTGTGCTCATATGTGTTTTCTGTGTGTTTGTAGGTTGGTGAGAAGGCTTTTGTTTTTTGTGAGCTGGGTGTGCTTTGTAATTTTGTTTTAATTTTGTGGTTCAGTTTATCTACAGTGTTTGTATCATATCCATTCTCTACAGCTATTTGTCTGATTGTTTGTAAGTCATTGTTATAGTTTCTTTTCAGTGAGTGAAGTTTTGTTCAGTCTGTTTAGCATATAGCCGGCTGGAGTGGCCGAGCGGTTCTAGACGCTTCAGTCTGGAACAGCGCAACTGCTACGGTCGCAGGCTCGAATCCTGCCTCGGGCATGGATATGTATGATGTCCTTAGGTTAGTTAGGTTTAAGTAGTTCTAAGTTCTAGGGGACTGATGACCTCAGAAGTTGAGTCCCACAGTGCTCAGAGCCATTTGAACCATTTTTGTAGTACATATTGGAAACAGGCTAGTTTGTGTGCAATCGGATGATTAGAATGAAACTTCCTGGCAGATTAAAACTGTGTGCCCGACCGAGACTCGAACTCGGGACCTTTGCCTTTCGCGGGCAAGTGCTCTACCAACTGAGCTACCGAAGCACGACTCACGTCCGGTACTCACAGCTTTACTTCTGCCAGTATCTCGTCTCCTACCTTCCAAGCTGTGCTGTGAGTACCGGGCGTGAGTCGTGCTTCGGTAGCTCAGTTGGTAGAGCACTTGCCCGCGAAAGGCAAAGGTCCCGAGTTCGAGTCTCGGTCGGGCACACAGTTTTAATCTGCCAGGAAGTTTCATATCAGCGCACACTCCGCTGCAGAGTGAAAATCTCATTCTGGAAACATCCCTCAGGCTGTGGCTAAGCCATGTCTCCGCAATATCCTTTCTTTCAGGAGTGCTAGTTCTGCAAGTTTCGCAGGAGAGCTTCTGTAAAGTTTGGAAGGTAGGAGACGAGATACTGGCAGAAGTAAAGCTGTGAGTACCGGACGTGAGTCGTGCTTCGGTAGCTCAGTTGGTAGAGCACTTGCCCGCGAAAGGCAAAGGTCCCGAGTTCGAGTCTCGGTCGGGCACACAGTTTTAATCTGCCAGGAAGTTTCATATCAGCGCACACTCCGCTGCAGAGTGAAAATCTCATTCTGGATGATTAGAATGCTTGTGAATGGCTGTGCTGGTGGCGGTTAATTTTCTGAATATGGAGAATTGGTGTTGGCGGTTGTGTCTATATATTGTGAGGTCAAGGAAATTTAACATATTGTCGTTTTCTGTTTCCATGGTGAATTTTTGTTTTTGGGTGGACTTTGTTTATATCACTGAGAGTTGTTGGATGCGACTGGTTGTTTCATCTAGAAGGCATATGACGTCATCTACATGACGATACCAATATATTATCAGGGAATTGTTTGGGTCTTACTATTATTACGACTATTTCATTTTCAAAGTGATTGAGAAAGTGTATATTAATCATCAGAACTTGACTTATCAATGACGGTGGTATTTTGCAGAGATAATATTCTTTCTACACGTAAGCTGTTCGGTGCAATGAAACTGAGCCGCCGCCAGAGGTGTCACCAGCTCAATTGGAGAAGAGCACGGGAAGAAGAGGAGCGCGGTCTTATTGAAAAGAGCAGCCTGACGCTTCTGGAAGTGAATTAGGAAAACAAAACCTGAATCAGAATCTCTGTACAGGGATTTTATGTCTCATTCCCCTCATTGGAATGGATGTACATTGGTTATTCGGCATGTCACTTCCCTAAACAATATGAATGTGGATATAAGGTCATGACAGCAGTCATCTAGCTGAGGATATGAGATTTCATATTTCTCAAGGTAAGTCCACCCACTTAAACAAGAGTTCGACATTTTATTTCACTAGTAGTGATTAGTCAGCTACGCTAGGCAGTTACACATCTGACCTATTATGGAGAGGTTGGAAGCGGTCTGTGGTAAACCAGACTCACGAAGACATCCGCGAGAGGGCGGGGCGAGTGAGTTTCATCTTTTGAACAACTCTCACTGCGAAATGTGGGACTTACCTGTAAGCTATCTCTTTCATCAGCTATGATTTGAGCTGAAGCGTCTGTTTGTGCCTAGCTGTCGCCATCCTGAGGCCATCGTTTTTTTAAAAACTGTATCTGTGTTATGCAAGCCGACATAAGGAGCGTGGTGGATGGTATTCTGTGTACCATTGTTACTTCCCCCATTTCCTGTTCCACACACGAATGGTTCGCGCGAAGAACGAATGTTGATAAGTCTCTGTGTGTGCTCGAATCTTTCTAATTTTACCTTCATGGCCTTTCCTCGAGGTATTCGTAGGAGGATGTTGTGTATTGGTTGACTGCTCTGGACGTGTTCGCCCATGAAATTGTAACAGCAAACCACGCCACCATGCAAAAGGCCTCTCTTGCAGCGGTTGCCACTGGTGTTGGCTGAACATCTCCGTCACGCTTTCACACTTACTACATTAAACTGTGACGAAATGTGCTGCTCTTCTTTCGATCTTGTCTGTTTCCTCTGTCAATTATGGATCACAGAGGGTCAACTGCCAGCTCTCCACCAAGCGTCTTCCTGCGTTTTCGCCACAATTTTCTAGCGACATGACTTGTCTGTCTACTACAGCGTCAACAGTGAAAAGCCTCATGGAACTTCCGACGTTATCTTCTAGGTCATTTATATGTATTGTGAAAAGAAATGGTCCTATGACACTACTCTGGGGCACTCCTGGAGTTACTTTTACGTCTGATGATTTCTATCCGCTGAAAGTAACATGCTGTTTTCTGTTGTCCAGAAACTTCTCACACTAATCAAAAAGCTGGTCAGATATTTTTTTCATCAGATGGCAATGCGCAACTGTATCGAATTCCCTCCGGAACTCAAGGAGCAGGGCATCAACCTGAGAGCTTTCTGTGTCTCGTGTAAGAACATAGCAAGTGCAGATTCACATGACATCTTTTTCAGAACCCATGTTGATTCCTACAGGTGAAATTTTCGGTCTCCAGAAGTGTCACAATACTCCAGTATAAAACATGTTACATAATTCTGCAACAGACAGAGACATAGCTCTATAGTTTTGTGCGTTAGTTCGACGAGCCTTGCCAAAAACGGGAATGGTCTGTAATTTTTTTCCAGTCCCTAGGAATGCTTCGCTTCTCCAGCGATCTACGGTACGCTGCTGCTAGAAGAGGAGCAGATTCTTTTGCAGGCTCTGTGTAGAATCGTATTGATTTTCCATCAACTCCAGTGGGCTTACTTCTTTGGAGTGATATCAATTGCTTTTCTATCCTGCGGCCACTTAGTTTGATATATGTCATTTTCATGTTCATGCGAAGATTTAAAGGAAGAACCACAGTACGAGCATCCTCAGCGAAACAGTTTTGAAAAAGGCGTTTAGTATTACGGTATTCTCTCTGTCAACCGTTTCGATGTCATTATAGTCACAGAGTGCCTGGGGAGATGGCTTCAGTCCGTTAATGACTCAACATCCGACCAAAATTTCTTAGAATTTTCTGTCAAGTAGATAGATGGATTCGTTGAATGCTTCACGCATGGCTCTTTGATCTTTGGACTCGTGTTCTTTTGCCAACCATTTCTCTTGAATGTCACATTCGTGAATAGTTTTGTATCTATCTAAAACTATCTTGTCCAGTTCACTTAATAGTGAACGTGCAGGAAACAGAAAGTGAGCACATACCGTAGTCCATTTTAGAGCGATATGTGAACAGATTCCGAAACAAGAGGGAAAGTACGCACACCTCGCAAAAATATTGCCTATAGTCTCTACTAGTTGTACTATAGACCTCTGTGCCTGCATATAAGTGGCGAACAGTCTCAAAAATGGTTCAAATGGCTCTGAGCACTATGGGACTTAACTTGTGAGGTCACCAGTCCCCTAGAACTTAGAACTACTTAAACCTAACTAACCGAAGGACGTCACACACATTCATGCCCGAGGCAGGATTCGAACCTGCGACCGTAGAGGTCGCGCGGTTCCAGACTGTAGCGACTAGAACCGCGCGAACAGTCTCCTAGATCACAAAGTTCCATGTGATTTATGGTTGCTCGTGCGATTGTGGAAGAGTCGTAGGCTGAGCTGCTCGGCAAGCTGGGTGACTCCATCACAGATAATTCAGAAACACACATTCACTACTCTGTCATCGTGCGAAATTTCAAAGTGTCTAACATTATTGCTAATGTAAGTTCATGGTTCCGCGCAATGTAATTACTGTGCTACGGACATGTGCTATACATTAAAAGCACGGAAGCATCGACCAGAAAGAGAGAGAATTGCTAGTCACTTTTTTTACATCAAACAAATTACAAAGCCATTAAGTGAAATTACTTTAATCCTCCACGAACGAACTCACAACCTTGAGATGGAAAGTGATGCAAACAAAAAGCCCCAATGCCTTTACCCGCTTCTGTACTTTTCAAGAAGTGTGAAAATAACTTAACTTATATAACTCATTACTGCCACCACTCGGGAGCTGCAGCGTCTCGTTGCATTTACTGCAGAGGAAACGTTTCACGTGACGTAACAGGAGGAAATCAAGAAAAGTCTACGCTGAGCAGATATTGCAGCAAAAAATTATGAGTAATTTGTATAGTACTTCCCTGCAACGGACAAACTGTTGTCTGGAAGCTTTGATAACACAAGTTTAGCACTAACACAGACAGGCAATTACGATAATAACAGAAATGATTTACAATCCTGGTCATTCAAATTGCAACACTAGGACGAATAGCAAATAATGGAACTTTACTTACTGAGCTCATACGATGTATCAGGGAGATACACGATTCAATTTATAGGTGATGTGGCGGTATACAACAGGGTGCGCAAAAGGGTAAACAGAGCTGCCATCTCTGACAACAATAACGGCTCTAACCCAGTTGGGCATCAAATCGAACTGAGCTTGGATGACAAATACGGGTATGTCATTCCACGCTGGAGTCCATCAGTCGTAGTGGCTGACTTTGTAACGTGCAAGCCTCTTGGAAACACTTGACCAGATCTTATCAGAGGTCGGGAAATTCAGAGAACGTGTTATCTATGGCAACAGGCGAACACCATGTGTGTCGAGGCAGGTCAGGACATCTTAGCTCTATTTTTGAAAGACATCTTCATGGAGATTTCGATGACGGCGCAAACCCGCAGCCACCTTAATACGTCAGATGTGTAATGACTGCTGTCCGAATTACCCACTATGCGAACCAGAGGTGACCGCGTTGTGTGCTCCACTGCCACTCCGTATCACCAAGCCAAGCATATACAATGAAGAGCCAAAGAAAGTGGTACACCTGCCTAATATCGTGTTTGGCCCTCGCGAGCACTCACAGTGCCGCAAACGACTGGCGTCGAGTCAACTAATGTCTGAAGTACTGCTGGAGGGAATTGACACCATGAATCCTGCAGTGCTGTCTATGGATCCGTAAGAGTACGAGGGGGTGGAGATCTCTTCTGAAAAGTACGTTTCAAGGCATCCCACATATGCCCATCTCTAGAGAGTTTGGTGGCCAGCAGAAGTCTTTAAACTCAGAAGAATGTTCCTGGAGCCTACTCTGTAGCAATTCTGGACGTGTCGGGTGTCACATTGTCCTGCTGGAATTGCCGAAGTCCGTCGGAATGCACACTGGATGCAGGTGATCAGACAGGATATTTACATACGTGTCACCTGTCAGAGTCGTATACAGACGTATCAGGGGTCCCATATCACCACAACCGCGCCCCACATCATTACAGATCCTCCATCATGTGAACAGTCCTCTGCAGACATGCAGGGTCTATGGATTCATAAGGTGCTCTCATCAAGGGTACACGAGTGGGCCTTCGGCTGCGGTAGCCCATATCGATGATGTTTTGTTGAATGGTTCTCTTCAATCGTCGTTGGTTCCGTTCTTGCAGTATCTTTTTCCGGCCGCAGCGATGCCGGAAATTTGATGTCTTTCCTGACTCCTGATATTCACTGTAAGCTCGTGAAATGGTCGTACCGGAAAATCCCCACTTCATCGCTACCTCGGAGATGCTGTGTTCCATCGCACGGTCGCCGACGATAACACCACGTTCAAACTCACTTAAATCTTGATAACCTGCCACTATAGCTGCATTAACCAATCTATCAACTGCGCCAGACACTTGTTATCTTATACAGGCGTTGCCGACCGCAGCGCCGTATTCTGCATTTTTACATAACTCTGTGTTTGAATATGCATGCCTATACCAGTTTCTTTGGCGCTCCAGCGTATGACGATTATGTATACAATCTGGCATCGTTTGTTTTCCTCGGAGCCCCCCAGACACACATATGACCATGTGATGCTGTACACAGCCAAGGGACTCGTCTGGAAAGAGGATACGGAGAAACGCCTGTGTCCAGTGTATCTACTGCACGCACCACTGTCGGCGTGCTTCTCTTTTCTGCAGCGTCAAAGGGAGCCGCAACAGTGACCACCATGCTAACACTCCGTGTTGCTTCCGACACCGTCCACTGTTCGTGCAGACGAGCCCGTTTCCTGGTTCAAGGTACGTGTCCTAGCTGTACGATCCTACGTGGTCGAGTGAACAATATGACTGTCCTCTCGGGCGCCATTCGCGTGGGCCCACTGAGAACTGTCATATGATAGTCGGGGAATCATATACAATGCGAGCAGCAGTACCGCATAAGTAAAAGCTCGCATGAAACTGATGTCATGAGTACTAATGGCTTCTTCCCAACAGATAAATACAAGTAGTTCACTGAAACAGGAACCATTGCGTAAAAAGGGGGGACAGGTCTGATGCTAACAACTACCGCTCAGGCTCACGACTGACAGCTTTATCCAAATTTCTTGAAAAAGTAATGTATTCAAGAGTAGCTCCACATATTTCTAAAAGTGAAGTACTAACAAAAAGTCAATTTGGTTTTCAGAAAGGCCTTTTAACGGAAAATGCTATATACGCTTTCGCTAATCAAATATTAAATGTTCTGAATAGCCGAACATGACCCATTGCAACATTTTGTGATCTATCAAAGGCATTTGAATGTGCGAATCATGAAGTTCTTCCAGATAAGCTTAATGTGGAATGAGTGGACAGTGCAAAAATGGTTTAGTTCATGAAACTTCCTGGCGGGTTAAAACTGTGTGCCGGACCGACACTCGAAGTCGGGACCTTCGCCTTTCCCAGGCAAGTGCTCTACCACTGAGCTACCGAAGCACGACTCACGCTCGGTCCTCACACCTTTACTTCTGCAGTGCACACTCCTCTGCAGAGTGAAAATCTCATTCTGGAAACATCCCCCAGGCTGTGGCTAAGCCATGTCTCCGCAATATCCTCTCTTTCAGGAGTGCTAGTTCTGCAAGGTTCGCAGGAGAGCTTCTGTAAAGTTTGGAAGGTAGGAGACGAGGTACTGGCAGAAGTAAAGCTGTGAGGACGGTGCGTGAGTCGTCCTTGGGTAGCTCAGATGGTAGAGCACTTGCCCGCGAAAGGCAAAGGTCCCGAGTCCGAGTCTCGGTCGGGCACACAGTTTTAATCTGCCAGGAAGTTTCATATCAGCGCACACTCCGCTGCAGAGTGAAAATCTCATTCTGGAAACATCTCCCAGGCTGTGGCTAAGCCATGTCTCCGCAATATCCTCTCTTTCAGGAGTGCTAGTTCTGCAAGGTTCGCAGGAGAGCTTCTGTAAAGTGTGGAAGGTAGGAGACGAGATACTGGCGGAAGTAAAGCTGTGAGGACGGGGCGTGAGTCGTGCTTGGATAGCTCAGTTGGTAGAGCACTTGCCCGCGAAAGGCAAAGGTCCCGACTTCGAGTCTCGGTCCGGCACACAGTTTTAATCTGCCATGAAGTTTCGTATCAGATCACACTCCACTGCATAGCGAAATTCTCAATCTGAGTTTAATTCATATTAAACTGGAAGATTGCAGACCTTTGAACTTAACTGTACAGGTCGTCTGCAAAATCAGCAGAATCCACTAACAGGGGAGGCATCAAGGACGGTGTCCAACAGGGTTCAGTCTGGGGGTCTCTTATTATCATTCATTCACGGAAGCGGCAAAAAAACTGGTGTGGCATGCGCAACTAATTACAGAGATAAGTAAACAGACAGAATACGGCGCTTCGGTCGGCAACGCCTGGATAAGACAACAAATGTCTGACCCAGTTGATAGATTTGTTACTGCTGCCACCTTGGCAGGTTATCAAGATTGAAGTGAGTTTAAACGTGGTGCTATAGTCGGCGCACAAGCGATGGGACACAAGATCTCTGAGGTAGAGATGAAGCGGGGATTTTCCCGTACGACCTGTTCACGAGTGTACCGTGAATATCAGGAACCCGGTAAAACATCAAATAACCCACATCGCTGCGGCCCGAAAAAGATCTTGCAAGTACGGAACCAACGACGACTGAAGAGAATCGTTCAAAGTGACAGAAGTGCTACCCTTCCTAAACAGCTCCAGATTTCAATGCTGAGCCATCAACAAGTGTGAGCTGGTGAACCAGTCAACGAAACATCATCGATATGGGCCTTCAGAGCCGTAGGCCCAGTCGTGTACCCTTGATGACTGCACGACACAAAGCTTTACGCCTCGCCTCGACGTTGGACTGTTGATGACTGGATACATGTTGCCTGCTTGGACGAATCTCGTTTCAAATTGTATTGAGCGGATCGACGTGTACGGGTATGAAGACAACCTCATGAATCCATGGACCCTCGATGTCAACAGGGGACTGTTCAAGCTGGTGGAGGCTCTATAATGATGTGGGGCCTGTGCGTTTGGAGTGATGTGGGACTCCTGATACGTCTGCATACGACTCTGACAGGTGACACGCACGTAAGTATCCTGTCCGATCATCTGCATCCATTGATGTCCACTGTGCAGTCTGACGAACTTGGGCAATTCCAGCTGGACAATGTGAGACCGCACACGTCCATAATTGCTACGAGTAGGCTCCAAGAACACTCTTCTACGTTTAAATACTTCCGCTGGCCACCAAACTCCCGAGATAGGAACATTATTGAGCATATCTAGGATGCCTTCCAATGTGCTGTTCAGAAGAGATCTCCACCCCTCTTGTACTCTTAAGGATTTATTGACAGCCCTGCAGGATTCATGGTGTCAGTTCCCTCCAGCACTACTCCAGACATTAGTCGAGTGCATGCCACGTCGTGTTACGGCACTTCTGCGTGCTCGTGGGGACCCTACACGATGTTAGGCACGTGCACTGGTTTCTTTGGTTCGGAGTGCGTATTCTAATGACTTGGCAGTCTCTATTCATGAAGATGCAAAGCTAATATTTGCTGATGATACAAGTACGGTAATCACACCCTGAGCTTTGCCGGCTCGCATCGATCAATCGATCGCTATATCGTGGTAGTGGGACTCGATCTTTGGTGGTTCTCCGCGTATGGAGCTTTGGCTGGCGCGCAGGCTGAGAGAATGTGCGGGCCAAATTGGCAGGAGCACTTGCGGGGCGGGGAGCAGGTTTGACTCCGATGTGTGGAGCCGACAATAGACGGCCTTTGCAGAGCACATACCTCATCCCGCAAAGACAGTGTTTTGGGTCGGCTGCGGTGGCGATGGGACTCTGGAACTTTGCCTGTGCCGAGCGTGTGGAGATTTTGACTGCCACTTCACTACCAGTTCATCAAATATTTTTGGTGAGATTCTTTCTGTAGCTTTTGCGCCTCGTGCTGCGGCTAGTTTCTCCTTCCAGGAAGGTCTGCTGTGTTTGCTGTTTCACAGATGTTCAAATATGAACCATGGCTCTGAGCACTATGGGACTTAACATCTGAGGTCATCAGTCCCCTAGAACTTAGGATTACTTAAACCTAACTAAGCTAAGGACATCACACACATCCATGCCCGAGGCAGGATTCGAACCTGCGACCGTAGCAGCAGTGCGGTTCCGGACTGAGGCGTCTAGAACCGCTCGGCCACAACTGCCGGCTGTTTCACAGAGCTAGTGGAGCTGCATTAATCAGAACTGCCTGTTTAAATTGGTCATATGCCGGGTGGCTGAATTACGTGTTGTTCTACATTTTACATACGGTGAAGTCTAACTTAGAGAACCTTTTCGCAGTAATCATTTTAGTTAAGCACCTCCAAGACTTTTTAGTGGGGTTAGTCTAATTTAATCCGAATGCCTTAGCATCGTAAACATTTCAGTGAAGCATTTGTAAAACATTTTAATGGGGTGAGTCTGTTTTAATAAGAGTGCCTGTCCACTGTAATCATTTTAGTTAAGTATTTGTAAAACATTTTCGTAGTTGCCCACCCTGTGATTTTCTACGGTAAATTTTGCTAAATTAAGATTGTTCTTTTCCACTGTGATTGTTATGGGTAGCTTTCAAAATAGTGTTTAAAGACTGCTCCTCCTTCATAATTAGTTCAAGTAGCTATTTGTCAATTAATTTTGAGGGCACGTAAGTCTTATGGTTGGTTTTCTCATTCCTGTAATCAGTGCTACGCGATTGTTAAATCCTGATAGTGCAGATGTTTGTTTTTTATTTATGTTTGGCTCTTAAATGTTAATATAAAGAAATATATGTCGGCCTTCGTAAAGCAGTCCACTGTTACTAGATTTCTAAGGTTAGTTCTTAGTCTGTCGTAGTTCACATTGTACGGGACCTGCCCCGTCCACCAGCACGCCCGTGCGTGTTGAGTTCACAGCGGCCATCTTGTCTCTCGGAATTGTATCTGTGTAACTTCTCCTGGTTCTGAACTTGCGTCACCAACGGGCGTTACGTATCGATTATGTGAGTAATGTTGTTACCAAATGTGCTGCCTTCATTTTAGATATTATATTAAAAACGCAATTGAAAATTTTTGTAAATGTTAAGGTTTTGGATATTAATGTTTGACAAATTGCTTAATTTCTTAACTGTTTGAAGATCTTTTGCTGATTTCAATTGTTAATTTCATTTCCTCGTTAATATTCGACAAGTTGTTTAATTTCGTGTTTTTAAAAGCTATTTTACTTACTGCATAAGGTTGTTGACTTTTCTTTAAATAAAAGATTATGCACGTTTTCATATATGACCGCTGTTTTCTTGCCTTCAGTTCCAGATCCACCTTTCAACAGCGTATTAAGCTGTTTTAGGCTAACTACATCCAGTCCACACCCAACAAACAAGAATTAGCTGAGGAAATTACAAATAATGGCTTTCGGAAAATTATTGTGTGGTTCTCTGCAAATGGACTCTCACTAAATTTTGAGAAAATGCAGTATATACACTTCTGCACAGTAAATGGCATAACGCCATTGATAAGTATAGACTTTGAACAGAAGTCTGTTGCTAAGGCAGAGTATTCGAAATCTCTGGGTGCGTGCTTTTATGAGAAATTGAATTGAAAGAACGTTTGAGTTCAGGTACTTCTCTTACTACGGTTATTACAAATTTTGGTGATAAACGTATCAGTGAATTAGAATACTATATCGTTTTTTATTCATTGCTTTCATACGACATCGTATTTTAAGGTAAATCATCTTTAGCATAAAAAGTATTCATTGCACAAAAGCGTGTAATCCGAATAATAGCCGGAGTCCACCAAAGTCACCTCACAGACATTTATTTATAGAAGTAGGGATATTCACAGTACTTTCAGAATACATATATTCACTTATGAAATTTGTTATTGATAACCCATCCCAATAAAAAAAAAGAAAAAACAGCAAAATGTGTAACTGCGACACTGGAAGAAAATATCATCTTCGCTATTCTGGTTTGGAACTGTGGCACAGAAGGGTGTGAATTACGCTGCCATGCACCAGATATCATTAAAAGTCTGACAGATAACCAAACAACATTTAAAAACAAATTTAAATGATTTCATATTACATAGCGTAAAGAAACCTTATGTTAAACTGACACGTTCCACATCATTACGAAATGTCGTTATTGATGATCTACGGAACAAGTATTAATGTAATGTAATGTCTCTACAGGACACGATGCTGGTACTGTAGAATTACATGAGGTGTAACGCTACCTCCCCCCGAATAACCAACATTCTCATGCGATTTCTGAATGATCAACCCACAGTATAATTTTTCCTTATACATCGGGAATGGATGACGTTAGTCCCATCCAATTTGTGCGATTGCTCTGAAACGCTAATCTTCTGCGTATCCAAGCATGCAGAAGACTTCATACCAATTTGACAGGTGTCGTATGCCACCATCGTCGTGTCGCTATTTGAATGTTCAGTACTGTCTGTTAATATGGTGATGAATCATATTTAGCCTGTCATACATCTACAACATGCCGTGATCTGATTTATGCTACTCCTGCATCGGTACTAGAATAATTCGTTTGCCATTCATCAAGCTCGACAGAAGTTTGTTGGTACAGCCATGATTGTGGGGCTGAGCGAGTGTCCACAGTCTATGTTATGCTCTAAAAATTAATACTTCTCATAAAACTTTGTCAGGTTGATTCACTTTTTGAAACATGATCCTCCTTATGAAGCAACAAAATGTTCAAATGTGTGTGAGTTCCTAAGGGACCAAACTGCAGAGGTCATCGGCCCCTACACGGTACTTAAACTAACTTACGCTAAGAACAACACACACACCCATGCCCGAGGGAGGACTCGAACCTCCGGCGGGAGAGTCCGCGCAGTCCGTGACATGGCGTCTCAAACCGCACGGCCACTCAGCGTGGCATGAAGCAACATCCGGACTATAAGCCTCACTTGGAATCCTCAAATCACTGACAGTTATTCGTCGATGTAACTAACAATAGCACGCACGGTATGAAGGAATGTTATTTAATGTTTTCTTTATAAATCTGTCCACAGCCATGATAAATTTATTAAATAAGATCATTTAAACTGCAAGGCCCTTCTTCGTGAGCTCAGCAATCTTCATATAAGTTACTATGACTGATTTCAGTTTTATTGTCATTTCTACTGAAGCATGCTGTTTTAACAGATCGTCCATAGTGTTCGTCAGACGTTCAGAACACATCGTATACTGAACATTGTAACCTCCCCACAGTAATTTAATTTAATGACAATAAATGTGAGAATCGCAATCTGACTTAAGTATAAGTTTTTCATAAAAAAATTAAAGTCCATTCAGTGATAAGAAAATTCAATTAAACCGAAATATCGGTCTTTGGCCCTGTGAAAAACAATCAGAATTAAAGTCTTACCTCAGAATAAATGGATGTCACATTTCTGCTCTTATCTTTCCGCACGGCTTGGAGGAACTGCATTGCAAATCATAATATTCCTTTTTTTTTTGATTTTACTGAAATTTTTCTTTAACAGAAGTGGAATGAAATGGGAAGTGCAACGAAATCTTTAGTTCAATAAAAAATAAAATTTTTAAAAAAATGCTTTTGAAATTAAAAATTATTATTGGGGCACTTGTTGGAGAATAATTACAATAAATAAATTTTTACATTATCTAATGATTATATTAATTAACAGTATACCTCATTCAGCATCTTGACCAGTGTTGTCGCCAGACCACATCACGCAACCCCACTGGGCTGCCACCACTGACCGACCGCTCTGCATGACGACTATTAGCGTACTGCACTGCACGACTACTACTAGAGAGCTGCCCTCAACTAGACAGAGCTACAGACTCGCAACGACTGACTGACAGACTGAGAACCGCTCGCAACACTCGCGCGGTCAAGCGCATACTCTCTGGTCACAGATGCTACAATGCCTCGCCATCGCTGCTATGTTACATACGTGTTTCATAACCCTCCACTGGGGGGGCAAAAATTTGGCAGCGATGGTGAGTCATTTGGACTTGCCAAGCGCGGCAAAATTTTTCTTTAATTAACAAAATTCTACAACTTACAGAATATTTAAATGTTGTGCACACGCACTAAGTACAAAATATATCAGACAAAGACAAAATGTGAGTACAAAACATAGTAGCAAATCAGAAAAGTATATACAAATTATTTGACAGATAACAAAGTACACACGCACTGAAAATTCTTTAGCATATTCAGAACAAATAAACAGACTGGCAAAAAATATTATGTTGACAAGTGACATGAGTGCACATGCACTGCAGTTGAGAACATATCAGTAAATGATGAAATGTATATACAATTAGTAACAAATGACATAAGTGCATACGCATTGAAGTATTGAATATACAGTATAGTACAAATCATATTGAAAAATGAGAAAAGTGCACAGGCACTGAAGTTCAATAGAAAACATATTAACCTAACAGAAGTGCACATGCACTGTGGTTCAGAACATATCATTAAAATAAAAATGTATATACAATATAAAAGACAAAGGTGTACATATACTGTACTTCAGAACAAATAAAAAAAAAATGTCTTTAGCATTTTCGCAATAAATAAACATAATGGCAAAACATCATGTCGACCAGTGACATAAGTGTACTCGCACTGGAGTTCAGCGAATCGAAAAAAAAATGTATAGCCATGAACATAAATGACGTTAGCAAAAAAATTATTTTCACTATGTGACAAGAATTAGGATAGGAAACGGAAGGATTGCATCATGGTTGTAGCACTTTAGATTGCACACAGCTGTTCTGAAAGTCCATATCTTTCCACAGTAGTACAACACCAAGTGACACAACTTGAAGTTCTTTTCCCCTCAGAATTTATCAGTGTAGCCAAGACACTGAATTGTCGTAATAATATTCCATGTTTTCATTTTGGCAGTACATTAGGTACACCAAACAGTGGGACCATAATAACGTCTTCATCGCTCACGGTGGTGGACAGCATGTCGTGTCAACACCATGCTCTTACAAGGCACACCAACGTAGAATTAGTGCAAAACCAAAGATAGTGCTCCATGATCACTAGGATAAACAGGACAAATGGACATTGCAGTAATTCAGGGTAGTTAGCTTATGAGGAGAAGGACATTATGTCACATAATATTGACAATTACAGACTTAATTAGTAGTTTGTGGCATTCATAGCCCAGTTATTGAACATTTCTGTACCAAGTATGTAGTATTACAGAAAAATGTTCATTAATTGTTTTACATAGAATCAGTAGCCTTCTTTTCCTGGTTACAAAGCATTATGAAATAATCGCATTCTTTTCAGTTACAGAGTATAATTAAGAATCATTAACCTTCTCCTAATTACAGTTAATTAATCATTTGTCATTCCAATAATAATCATTAGCCTTTTCCTAATTACAGTTAATTAATCATTTGTCGTTAATTAATCATTTGTCTAATTACAGTTAATTAATCATTTGTCGTTAATTAATCATTTGTCTAATTACAGTTAATTAATCATTTGTCGTTAATTAATCATTTGTCATTCCAATAGTAAGAATCATTAGTCTTCTCCTAATTACAAAGCATTATTAAACAGTCACATTCCTTTCTGGTTACAAAGTATCAACATTGGAAACAAGAGCTAATCAATGGCATAATTAATAACAATTCGTGGAGTGACATTAATTATTGGCACTCAGTGGCCAGCAAGTATTGAATAGAATAAAACATAATTCATCATTCAGTATTATTCAGATCATTACGAAGTCATTATTAGAAATCAGTTAATTACAGTCATAGCATTAATAATCGTGGGCATTATAAGTAGTCTCATTACAATAAACAGTGGCAGTTATTAGCTAGTGACAAAGCATTATTTTAAATATAAACGTTTTTTTTTTGTCTCATTAAGAAGTCATTACTCAAGCGACATACTATTCAGAGCTAATCAGTATTATTCAGAATTTTCTCAAACTGGTATCACTACTTGGGACTGGTAATACATTTTTTTTTTGTTTTTTTTTTTTTTGTTAGCAATGCATTGCGTTGGGATCGATAATTAATTGCTGAGGCATAACACTATTTGTTTTTGACCTATTGCTGCAAATGAGGATAGGGAACATCATTCGTCATGAGTCAGCTGTAGCAAGGTTATGTAACAAGGCAGTATATGTGCTCACATTTATAAATGATAAACACAAATGGGTAAAAAAAAAAAATGCAAGTACTAGAACAGGTATAATAACTAACAGGTTTAGTAAGTATCATGAAAAGCTTCTCCTGGAAAAAATACAAAATGGATTATTGACCTGAAAGAAGAAACGCACACTATGCTGAAAGGTAGTGAACTTCGAATTAACAGGTAGTGAAATGTGTATAAAATGTGTTCCATAGCTGTCCTTTCCAAACCTTTCTGTCATCCTACTATGCAATGTAACACCTGCTGTCAAAGCAAACTGCAACAAATACTTAAATAACTACATAGCATAAATACATAACTTCAACATTATCCTCATCTGTAAAGAAAAAAAAAACTTCATTATCCATCACTTCATTATCCATATTATCATAACTTCATTATCATCATCACCTGTAAAGAAAAACTTCATTATTCATAATACCATTTCCTTCATCATTATTCATCAGTATTCATTATCATCTGCAAAAAATCACTTCATTACTCATTATACAACTATTCCTTATCTCTAGCATATTTCATCACTAAAACTAAGATGTGTAGTTCAGTCTGACAGCCTGCATCAATCACCTTGTATTCTGAAAGAAAAAATTAGTTAAGACTGCTATTCTGTGATGAGTATAGTATATTCTTGTTAATGTTTGTTAATCCTGATCCATTTACTCTTCCTCATAAAGTTATTGCATCTTCTATCGTTTATTCCGTAGGTGAAATTCCCATTTCTGTTGAATTTATTTCTTACACGCATCATTTCTTTCTGAAATTGATGAACAAAGATTAATTTCCTGCATTTAAATCATATACCCACTAGATAACGACTGGTTAATGGTGACACAATTAAGCATACAGCATAACATGACAGAAAACGTAATATGTCAAAGACATTGACAGTGTTCAGATGCAAAAATGTACACAGAATAATACGATGCAGCAGCAAAAATGTAAAACAGTCACGATCTTGAGATGTCATTGGGCAAAAAGAATGTCAAAATCAACTGGTGTGTGTTATATCTTAACTATTTCACAGTGCATACAAACAAAACTCGAGTACAATCATACACACAAAAAATGGAAAATGTGCACGGTCTGATGTGTAACGACAAGAAAAGCGACCTGCTAACCTTACCTTGCCGGGCACTTGCCAAAAAAAATACGATAATCATCAGTAATTAGTCAGGTGAAATAATTGCATTAATAAATGGCATCATAGTGTGTTGAATCATATAGTGGTTTCACTCAATAAACGGTTTAATGTTTGATATATGGTGATTGCCTTTCGATTTTCTAGTTCTCAAAGTTTCGACATGTACAACATTGGGGTGAGGGATGCTGCGAATCCGATATGGACCTGCGTATAGAAGTTCAAATTTACTGCACTTACCTTTTAATTTGCTGGATAAATAGTGTGCACGTACTACGAGGGCAGTTCAATAAGTAATGCAACACATTTTTTTTTCTGAAACAGTGGTTGTTTTATTCAGCATTGAAATACACCAGGTTATTCCCCAATCTTTTAGCTACACAACACTATTTTTCAACATAATCTCCATTCAATGCTACGGCCTTACGCCACCTTGAAATGAGGGCCTGTATGCCTGCACGGTACCATTCCACTGGTCGATGTCGGAGCCAACGTCGTACTGCATCAATAACTTCTTCATCATCCGCGTAGTGCCTCCCACGGATTGCGTCCTTCATTGGGCCAAACATATGGAAATCCGACGGTGCGAGATCGGGGCTGTAGGGTGCATGAGGAAGAACAGTCCACTGAAGTTTTGTGAGCTCCTCTCGGGTGCGAAGACTTGTGTGAGGTCTTGCGTTGTCATGAAGAAGGAGAAGTTCGTTCAGATTTTTGTGCCTACGAACACGCTGAAGTCGTTTCTTCAATTTCTGAAGAGTAGCACAATACACTTCAGAGTTGATCGTTTGACCATGGGGAAGGACATCGAACAGAATAACCCCTTCAGCGTCCCAGAAGACTGTAACCATGACTTTACCAGGTGAGGGTATGGCTTTAAACTTTTTCTTGGTAGGGGCGTGGGTGTGGCGCCACTCCATTGATTGCCGTTTTGTTTCAGGTTCGAAGTGATGAACCCATGTTTCATCGCCTGTAACAATCTTTGACAAGAAATTGTCACCCTCAGCCACATGACGAGCAAGCAATTCCGCACAGATGGTTCTCCTTTGCTCTTTATGGTGTTCGGTTAGACAACGAGGGACCCAGCGGGAACAAACCTTTGAATATCCCAACTGGTGAACAATTGTGACAGCACTACCAACAGAGATGTCAAGTTGAGCACTGAGTTGTTTGATGGTGATCCGTCGATCATCTCGAACGAGTGTGTTCGCACGCTCCGCCATTGCAGGAGTCACAGCTGTGCACGGCCGGCCCGCACGCGGGAGATCAGACAGACTTGCTTGACCTTGCGGCGATGATGACACACGCTTTGCCCAACGACTTACCGTGCTTTTGTCCACTGCCAGATCACCGTAGACATTCTGCAAGCACCTATGAATATCTGAGATGCCCTGGTTTTCCGCCAAAAGAAACTCGATCACTGCCCATTGTTTGCAACGCACATCCGTTACAGACGCCATTTTAACAGCTCCGTACAGCGCTGCCACCAGTCGGAAGTCAATGAAACTATACGAGACGAAGCGGGGATGTTTGAAAATATTCCACAAGAAATTTCCGGTTTTTTCAACCAAAATTGGCCGAGAAAAAAAATGTGTTGCATTACTTATTGAACTGCCCTCGTAGTATCTTCTGTCCAACGTGAAAGACGCGGCGTGTACAAACCTGTTTTTGCTGTCTTCTCCGGCGCTCTGCGGCACGTTTGATGTTGTTCAGCGCAATGTCAATTATTTCGTGGTGTCGTAATCGACGAGATGTAGGAAATGTTATTAATTCTTTAATTTTGTTAGGTGGTTCAGCATTTTTCAGTATAACAGACGGAGATAGCATAGTGGATTCATTTGGAATGGAATTAATTACATCTTGGAATGAGAGTATGTGTGTATCCCAATCAATATGTCTTTTGTGGCAGTATATTCGGCACAGTTTACCAATTTCTTTCATTAATCTTTCACAAGGGTTCGAAGAAGCGTGGTACTTGGATATATAGATCGGAGAAATGTTTCTGGCTCGTAACATGCGTGTCCATACGCTACTACGAAATTGAGATCCATTGTCAGAAATTACTTTCATTACATGCCCTACATGAGATAGAAAATGTTTTACAAATGCTTTCGAAACAGTTTTAGCAGTAGCTTTGCGTAATGGAGTGAAAGTAACAAATTTTGAAGTGAGCTCAACAGCGACAAATATGTAGCAAAAACCTCTGTTAGTTCTGGGAATCGGACCAAAAATATCTACAGCGGCCATATGTCTTAATTTAACAGGTACAATGGGATATAATGGAGGAATATGTGAAGTGGTGTCTGATTTAGCTTTCTGGCAAATTTTACAAGACGCTAAAACTCGTCGTATACGTTTCTCCATGTTAGTAAAATAACAGTTCTGTCTCAATACAAGAAAACATTTTCGTGCTCCGTAATGTGCGTAACTTAAATGAGTGTACCAAATTAGTTTGTTAACCAGTTCGTCAGGAATGCACAATAACCAACTGTTGCTGTCAGGATGAGAGCGGCGAAACAGAATGTCATTGCGTACAATGTAATGGTTTCTAATCGTAACATTTTTTCTATCTTGCCAAAGGTGTTTAATTTCTTTCCACACATTGTCTTTATTTTGCTCCTTTGCTATGTCCTGTAATGACGATGAAATAAAGTTTTCAAATGCAACTTGCTGAATGTACATGACACTGAAATTTGTTTTGCAGAAGTTGGTTGCTACGTCTTGCTGATTGTTGCCGAGAGAACGCGATAGTGCGTCTGCTATAACATTTTGAGAGCCGGGAATGTGAACAATCGTAAAATTAAATTCTTGTAAATATAGTTTCCATCTACTTAACCTGTCGTGAGTAAATTTAGCTGAAAGCAAAAATTGTATCGCTCTATGGTCTGTGTAAACGGTAGTATGTCTGCCATAAAGAAAGTGTCTAAACCTCGTGAAAGCCCATACAACACATAATGTTTCAAGTTCTGTAACAGAATAATTTCGTTCAGCGGGTGACAAAATGCGGCTTGCAAATGCGATGTTTTTAATTACTATAGAACCATCTTCTTCGATTTCCTGGAAAATGTGTACGCCTAAAGCGGTGTTAGAACTGTCGGTGGCAATGGAAAAATTTCTAGTAAGATCGGGGTGCGACAAAAGTGGAGCATTCAACAAAGCATGTTTCAGGTTCACAAATTCAGAATGTGCTTGCTTATCCCAAGACCAAATACTGTTTTTACCTGTTAATTGGCATAGTCTAGGCGTGTCTAAAGCGGAATAATGAATAAATTTACGAAAAAAGTTAATTAAGCCCAAAAAACTGCGTAGTTGTTTCTTTGTCGTAGGAACAGTAATGTCACGTAGAGCTTGAAGTTTTTCCGGATCAGGCGTAATGCATTCTGCTGAAATTACGTGTCCAAGAAATTTTATGGAAGTTTTGCCAAAATGCGATTTACTAAGATTAACTGTAAGTCCTTGTGCATGGAAAGTTTGTAACAGACGTTCTAAAATCACATTGTGTTCAGACCAGTTAGCTTCTGCGATAAGAATATCGTCTACGTACGTCGTAATTCTGTCTTTAAGTTCTGTCGGAAGTATAGTGTTCAAACCGCGAATAAAGGCTGCAGAAGAAATAGTTAAGCCGAACGGTAATTTGCAAAATTGATAACAGTCGCCGAAACAGAGAAAAGCTGTATATTTTCTACAATTCGGATGAAGTTGAATTTGCCAAAATCCCGATTTCAAATCTAGTGTAGAATAAATAGCTGTACCATGAAATTTCTGTAAAAGTTCCTCTAGTGTCTGTGGTCGATCTGTTTCGTTAATAATAATGTCATTAATGTGACGTGAATCAAGTACAAGGCGAAGTGAGCCATCTTTTTTCTTAACAATATGTAGCGGGTTTATGTACGGACTAACTGCTGGTTCAATAATTCCTTGATCAAGCATATCTTGCAATTCTTTTTTAACTTGTTCTCTATGAATATACGGAATAGGATAATGCTTAGCTTTAAATGTATCATGCTGCTTGACTTGAAATTCATACATAAATCCGGACATAGTACCAGGAATGTTGTCGAAAACTGGAGCTTGCTGTAAAAGAATTTTGTGTAATTGCGTTCGTTCGTCGTCTGTAGTTGCACTGCTTTGTCTAACTTTATCGGAAATCATTTGCATTACGTCGTAGTCAACTTCGTCTGGAGTATTATAGTTGTGTACGTACGTGTCCGTGAACAATGTGGGATTACAGTCTATGTTACGCGACGTGGAAATGACCTCTGTGCGGTTAATTGTTTGTTCTTCCGCAGATAGTGAGTGCTGAAATTCTATAGCAAATTGTATATTTTCATCCTTTAACATTAAATAAGAATTCTGAAAATCAATGACTGCGTCGTGTTGTACCAGAAAATTCGTACCTAAAATTATGTCTGTTGTCAATAAAGGAACAATCCAAAAATTAGAGTGGAAAGTATGACCTCCAATACAAAATGATAAATGCGTCTGTAATTTAACGTCTACACCTTTACTCGATACTGCTCCCTTCACTTTTGTTTTGCCTAAAGGTAATGTCGGATACGTATTCTCTTTGTTGCACTCGTTGAAAGTCTCCTCATTTATTACTGATATAGGTGAGCCGGAATCAATTACTGCTGAGAATTTCGATGAACCAATTTTAATTTCGATAACAGGATGTGAAATGGTTTTCTGAATAACTGGTCTTTCCTGCAAGAGAGTGTCTCTGATATCGTCAAAAGTAATTACATTTTCGTGAACAACATTTTGCGTGTCTGAAGTAGTGCTTGTATTATTGGAAGATGCGATCTGTACAGTATCTAGTCAGATTCTATCTGACGTGTTATTATTATTAGGAGGATTCTGTGGCATTTCGACTATTTGAACTGTCCTATTACTTCTTACAGACGTGTTACGCTCTGGATGGTACCTACTGTCGGGCTCATTCATGAGAATATGTTCTTGCGTATGATTTTGCTGTTGGTGAGACCGACTGTTGTTATATGTACGCTGATAATTGTGCTCATAGTTTTTACGTCTGTCGTAATAGTCATTCCTATACGGTGCATTACGATAGGAATTGAAATACTGTCTTCTTTGTACGTAGTTGTTTCCTTGCTGCCGTACGTTACTATTTGTTGGATCTTGGACTATATGCGCACGCGGCGGAACATTAAAGCCTGGTTGACCTTGTGCATTACATTGTTGGTTATGTATTCCAACCGGCTGACTTTCATGCTGTTGTGGTGGAAAACGTCTATTGTTACCAAAATGTGTTTCCTGTTGCTGAAAATTTTGACGATATTGATAATCTGAATTTTGTCTGTGATTTAAGTTCTGGTAGTTGCCGTTCCTAACGCGTCTGTTACTTTTCCTATTGAAATTACGTCCCTGATCATAATTACCGTAAATTTGTTGACCTTGGTTATTATACGAAAAGTTTTTGTTTACAAAAGAATAATCAGATTGCTGTACTTCCAAGAGCTGTCAAAGATCTCTGAATGCTGAAATGTTTTCTTTTTGCTGTCCCGTTAGAAGTGACACTCGTAATGACCGTGGTAATTTGGAAATGCATAATTGTATAAGTGCAGATTCACTGTACGGTTCACTTAGGTACTGGTTTTGTTGCACCATGTGCTCAAAACATTGCGTCACACTGGGAAAATTTGAGTTCTCGTAATTCGGCAAACTAATTAACTGATCTTTAATTCCGCGCTGTGTCGTCTTCGACCAGTACGCTGATAGAAAAGCATTCTGAAATTCCTCTACCGAGTAACACTGTCTCGCGATCGGTCTCATACGAGTTGCCGGTTCGCCTTCCAAAAAACTGCAAATAAATTCAAGTTTGTGTGTTACAGGCCAAGTCGGTGGAAGGCAAAGCTAAATTGTTGAATCCAATCCAGTGGGTGAATCTGCGTTCTATCGTTTTTAAAAACCTTAAACTTTCTCACTGACAGAAAATGTTTGTAGTCGAAATTATCATCTCTGTGTGATGGAACAGGTTCAGGATCGTAAGAGAATCTATTGAACTGTGGTTGATCGGAATCTAAGTCCCGTACTCTCTGTAGATTACCCAAATTATACGCACTGCGTGAGTCTGACTCATGTTCATAAAGTGGCGTCTGTTGTGGCATGTTATTAACTGAAATGTTTTTCATCTCTGTTACTTCTTGTTGTAAATTTGATAACTTCCTACGTAACGTGTTGTTAGATGAATCGATCTCATTAATTGTCTGCTGTAAATTTTGAAATTCAGGTGTTTGGATAAATGAAACCGGTGCAGTATCGTCTGATTTATCGTCATTAGTATTTTCGATAACCTCAATACGACTGGCCAATTCATCACATTTTTCAGTCAGTATTTTAACCTGATCATCGGTTTTAGAATCAGACGCATTAATCTGTTTTTGCAACTTGCGCGTAGTTTCGCTCAGTTTTTTAACATCAGCTTTGATGACATCGCAATCCTGTGTTAGATCTAATTGTTCGAATCTGTCTGTCACTGTTTGAATATTTACTGTGTGTGTATCTGTTTTTGATTTAAGATCAGAAATTTCATCCCGTAATTCCGCGTTCAATTGTTCTATGGTATTAATTTTGTCGGACACTGTAGTAATATTATTGTCTACATACGTTTTTGCTTTCGCGAACATTTTACGTTTGTCCTCTTGTCTTTGTGCAGTGATTGTTTCCATGACTTGTCGTTTTACTTTGTTTTGATCTTGAATAAATCTGCGGAAACGCGTATCACTGTTCTCTATGTGCTGATTAAAGCGCTCGTTCATCTGAGTGTTCTGCTGTTCGAATTTCGCGTCTATCTTTGCGTCCACTGTGCGCGAAAGTTCTACCGTCATAGCTTTAAACTCTTCCCGTAATTGTGTAGCTTTTTCAGAGCATTGTTTAGCGACTCCGCTAATTTCGTCTCTGAGTGTTTCTGTTGCGGCTGTCTGCATTTCCCTTAATTCTTGCGCAACATACTTAATTTCTTCGCTATTTTTTTGAGAACAAGCCTCAATTTCCACGCGCAACTGTTCCTTAGTGTCATGGCACTGCGCGGCAACGTCTCTAATTTGTTCACTAAGCTGCCTGTTCTGTTCCCTAAGTTGTTTGAAATTTTCATCATTATTGTCAAGTTTCTCATTAATTTTATTAAATTTTTTATCCTGTTCACTAAATTGTTGTTTGAAATCTTCATTATCTTGTTTGCTATCTTCCCTCTGTTGTCTGACCTGTTCACTAAGTTGTTTGAGATCTTTACTATAGTTGTCTTGTTTTTCGTTCTGTTCGTTCCTAAACTGTAGCATTATTGCCATAAATTGTTCCAAAGTAACATTACCTACTCCATTATCTGTGCTGTTTGATTGTGTACTTGGAATTGTCGCGCTTTGTGTGACCATTTGGTCATTCCGTAATTTGCAAAAAGATTTGTCAGTCGAACGTACACTGTCGGTCATTATTTCGGAATTAAATGGATCCGTCGTACTTTCAGAACACTGTCCATTTACATTAGACAAATTTGTCTGTACATTACTTGGATTTTCTAAATCGGGTGTGCTAAGCTCGGCAGCGCTCATTACAATAGAGCGTTCTGCGTCATCAATTGTCGTCAAATTAACAGACGAGACAATTGAGTTCGTTTGTTCATTATCAAGGTAAAAATCATCACTAGTGGTTGGAATGCACTGATTGTTAGTGAACGCAGGATTGTCATCATTACACTGCGTGTCACATGTCCTATCGGTAAAATTGTTTGCGTCGGTAATTTCATTCATAACACCTCGCGATACACTATTCACAGTCTTTCGCGGCATTTTTGCAATAGTCACAATTATTCACAAAACAAATAAGCACAATGCAAAAGTAACACACAAATACAACAGAGCAAAGAATTGCCGTTGACCTGTAGAAAGAAAGTCACAAGTTAATAAAAGCGTTGCGCCAAATCCTAATTATATCTAAGCAAATAAGAGCAGATATCTGACTGTCGCTCAAAAGACTCTCAACGAAATACGATCCTGGACTGGGTGTCGCCAAGTGTAACCTCCCCACAGTAATTTAATTTAATGACAATAAATGTGAGAATCGCAATCTGACTTAAGTATAAGTTTTTCATAAAAAAATTAAAGTCCATTCAGTGATAAGAAAATTCAATTAAACCGAAATATCGGTCTTTGGCCCTGTGAAAAACAATCAGAATTAAAGTCTTACCTCAGAATAAATGGATGTCACATTTCTGCTCTTATCTTTCCGCACGGCTTGGAGGAACTGCATTGCAAATCATAATATTCCTTTTTTTTTTTTATTTTACTGAAATTTTCCTTTAACAGAAGTGGAATGAAATGGGAAGTGCAACGAAATTTTTAGTTCAATAAAAAATAAAATTTTTAAAAAAATGCTTTTGAAATTAAAAATTATTATTGGGGCACTTGTTGGAGAATAATTACAATAAATAAATTTTTACATTATCTAATGATTATATTAATTAACAGTATACCTCATTCAGCATCTTGACCAGTGTTGTCGCCAGACCACATCACGCAACCCCACTGGGCTGCCACCACTGACCGACCGCTCTGCATGACGACTATTAGCGTACTGCACTGCACGACTACTACTAGAGAGCTGCCCTCAACTAGACAGAGCTACAGACTCGCAACGACTGACTGACAGACTGAGAACCGCTCGCAACACTCGCGCGGTCAAGCGCATACTCTCTGGTCACAGATGCTACAATGCCTCGCCATCGCTGCTATGTTACATACGTGTTTCAACATATACCACAGATCCAAAAGACCGCCAAAACATAGCCACAAAATAATGTCAAATATTTTACGACAAAGCACAGAGATACAATAAAGAAGATGAAAAATTGCTGTCATTTCATAGATATTTGAGTTATCTTGTCGAAGGAACCATTCCCCATTTCGGTTAAAGATTTTTAGCAAAACCACGGAATATATAAATGACGGTTGTCGTTGGTAACAGCAATGTCGAGAAAGTGTACGAAAATATGTCCCGCATCACTGTCTCCCGACGTCAATGACAGATTTAGGAAGTACACAATTTGATAATTTCGGCATCTTATGATAATGTTACTGATCTTTAGTTTCAAAAAAAATTGTGAATATATCGAATCAAATCATTTTCTTTCAATCTTTTTGTCCCATGCTTAGTAACTTACACAAAGTGGTAATTTTTTTTTCAAAAACAGAGGGCAACTAATATTCAATCTGTGCTATTAGTTAAAGAAATGCGTTGCACAAACACAAAGATCCCTCTATGTTTAGTGTCCTCCCCGACGCTACGGCGTTTTTCAGTAGGATAACTGCCCGCTCCATGAGGCCAGGCTCGTGCTACAGTCGTTTGAGGAGCATGAGAGTGAACTATCGTTGATGTCGTGGCCACCAAATTCACCTGAACTGAAGCAGATAGGACACATCTGGAATAAAGTGCCAAATCGAAAACATCTTCAGCCTTCTATGTTTCCAATTTTCAGAGTCTGCAATTGAGGAGCGAAGGATTCGCGTTCTTAAAAAAGAAGTTTACAGATACCAGTTATGAATGCTGGACCCTATTTCGATTGCACGTGAGGTTGGGTTCTTTCTACACGTCGGTCAGGGAACCTGAAGATGGCGTAGTGAAACGCATAAATAAAATAAAATTGGAAATACAGAGGGCTGAAGGTGTTTTCGATTTCACATTTTATATTGAACAGCCGAAGTCCGTCAACCATCCTGTATAAAGATGGACTTACAGACATCTGGAATACTATAGGAAATCCTACATGAACTGCGTAACCTCTGCGTAGACATTTGACGCCAACATATCCAACAATTACTAAGGACGTGACGAATGCATGTCACTCTACAAACAGGCTATTAAGCAAGTGGTCATAGTGTCTGGCCCATCAGTGTATGTGGCCGCGCGCAAACGATTAGCAATACAGATCTGGATATGAGCAGTAATCTTATGTGCAGTGACCTGAGAATTCTTGTTGTTGTGACGCCCAAAGGGTAGAAATCGTAGCCTTCCAACGTCGCCGTTGGTATCGAAGAAAAACTGGAAATCTCATTATTCCTGGTTAACATGATACCCAGAAATGTGCGTAGTAGAACACTTCACGATCGGAAGGACCTTCGAACGAGTATGGTATCTGAAAAGAAAAATAAAGAAACGTTGACTGTTAGAGAATAATAACAAAATTTTAATTGAATTAATATTTTTTTCTTTGTAGTTATGAGTTTGCAGTCTTGATACACACTGAAAGCCCCGCGCCACATCACCATAAAATGCTACTTTTTTTTTTTTTGGTCATCAGTCTACTGACTGGTTTGATGCGGCCCGCCACGAATTCCTTTCCTGTGCTCACCTCTTCATCTCAGAGTAGCACTTGCAGCCTACGTCCTCAATTATTTGCTTGACGTATTCCAATCTCTGTCTTCCTCTACAGTTTTTGCCCTCTACAGCTCCCTCTAGTACCATGGAAGTCATTCCCTCATATCTTAGCAGATGTCCTATCATCCTGTCCCTTCTCCTTATCAGTGTTTTCCACATGTTCCTTTCCTCTCCGATTCTGCGTAGAACCTCCTCATTTCTTACCTTATCAGTCCACCTAATTTTCAACATTCCTCTGTAACACCTCATCTCAAATGCTTCGATTCTCTTCTGTTCCGGTTTTCCCACAGTCCATGTTTCACTACCATACAATGCTGTACTCCAGACGTACATCCTCAGAAATTTCTTCCTCAAATTAAGGCCGGTATTTGATATTAGTAGACTTCTCTTGGCCAGAAATGCCTTTTTTGCCATAGCGAGTCTGCTTTTGATGTCCTCCTTGCTCCGTCCGTCATTGGTTATTTTACTGCCTAGGTAGCAGAATTCCTTAACTTCATTGACTTCGTGACCATCAATCCTGATGTTAACTTTCTCGCTGTTCTCATTTCTACTACTTCTCATTGCCTTCGTCTTTCTCCGATTTACTCTCAAACCATACTGTGTACTCATTAGACTGTTCATTCCGTTCAGCAGATCATTTAATTCTTCTTCACTTTCACTCAGGATAGCAATGTCATCAGCGAATCGTATCATTGATATCCTTTCACCTTGTATTTTAATTCCACTCCTGAACCTTTCTTTTATTTCCATCATTGCTTCCTCGATGTACAGATTGAAGAGTAGGGGCGAAAGGCTACAGCCTTGTCTTACACCCTTCTTAATACGAGCACTTCGTTCTTGATCGTCCACTCTTATTATTCCATCTTGGTTGTTGTACATATTGTATATGACCCGCCTCTCCCTATAGCTTACCCCTACTTTTTTCAGAATCTCGAACAGGTTGCACCATTTTATATTGTCGAACTCTTTTTCCAGGTCGACAAATCCTATGAAAGTGTCCCGATTTTTCTTTAGCCTTGCTTCCATTATTAGATGTAACGTCAGAATTGCCTCCTCGTCCCTTTACTTTTCCTAAAGCCAAACTGATCGTCACCTAGCGCATTCTCAATTTTCTTTTCCATTCTTCTGTATATTATTCTTGTAAGCAGCTTCGATGCATGAGCTGTTAAGCTGATTGTGCGATAATTCTCGCACTTGTCAGCCCTTGCCGTCCTCGGAATTGTGTGGATGATGCTTTTCCCAAAGTCAGATGGTATGTCGCCAGACTCATATATTCTACACGCCAACGTGAATAGTCGTTTTGTTGCCACTTCCCCCAATGATGCTACTAGCGAAAATATTATGATCATATACAAAGTAACAAGTTGTCCCACTGCAATACAGTACCGATTCTGCGTAGCGTGGATCCGATACATCTTTGGTATGTTTCTGGAGGTATGTGCGCAAGTCACACTACCACTGTGAATTACCACTTGGTGGTTCTTGGGCGCACAACTACGCGCTGGAGTGTCCGTGATGTTTACTACAAGGTTCAGATAAGGAGAATTTAGGGGCCACGACACCAACGTGAATCCACTATCACACTCCTTCACCGCAGCACAACTCTGCTCTTTTGACACGCACAGTTATTTTACTGGAAGATGCCATCGCCATCGGGAAAGACAACAAGCGTTAACAAATATCGCAATACTGTTCACGTAGTCCACAGCTGTCGTTACTCCACAGGTCCCTTAAAAGCATAGGCATAGGTGTGCAGTGTATCTTTCGAACAGCTTCTAGAAACGATCATCGACCTAATGTAACAAGAAACGTGATTCATCCATCATGCAAAGCTTTCCACGGATTCACCGTCAAATCTCTACGATCCTGTACCCACTGTAATCGTAACTGATGATTTCAATGAGACAACAAGGGACACATAGACTGCAGAGCTCCGTTTTCAACAATGTGCACTCAACAGTGTGCTCCGAAAGAGCTGCGCCTGCTATGTGAAAAGGTGCGCATGTCCAACACACTGTCATTTACTCGTAGTTTTATCGTTCTCCAACCTCTTTCCATTCAAAGAATTATTTCTTTTGCTCTACAGTCGCAATTTTATTTTGCCTTCTGACTATCGGTATCGGTAGCAAACACCATCATGTTTCTGTATGTCCATCGTTTTAGAGATGGTTGCGGGACTCGGCTGTTCGATACAGGCTGTCAAATAAAATACCTTTCAGCCGTCTAGTTTCCAATCTTATTTTATTTGGCAACAAGTTTCAGCGTTTTACTACGTCATCTTCAGATCCCTGACCGACGTGTGGGAAGATTCTACCTCGGTTGTCGGCAGATGACGGTTTAAGTGGTCGCTATTACAAAAATCTACCGATACCAGTATTGCTAGCCCCTGTTTTGATTACAATCGAGGTATATATTTCCTACATGTCTGTCAGGTCCCTGAAGATGGCGTAGTAAAACGCTGAAACTGGCTGCCAAATAAAATAAGGCTGCAAACTAGACGGCTGAATTTCACATCCTAGAATACCATCGCTGACGAACCACACTTCTCAATTTGGCATGTCATACTCGACAACTTACGTGGACTATCCCCTCTCGCACACTCGTTATGAAACATCTATCTGGGCCATCCCCTATAATGAAGTCATCAAGCAATATGTCTCACACACCTACTTAGGCTATCCATTGTTGCGCAGTCGTCAAGCACTCATACCAAGTAGGTATCTCGTGTATGACACATCGACTGAGGCCATCCCCCATATGCAGCTGTGAAGCCTGCATCCCAAGTAGATGTGCCAAATATAACACATCTATGTAGGCTGTCCCCTTTCATGCAGTCATGAAGCCCACTTACCAAGTTGGTTGATCAGAATTAAACCTCTACTTAGACCATACCCTGTTATGCAATTTTCAAGCTTGCTTCCCATGATGTGTGCCATATATCACACATCTGTCCACAGCTCGTGGTCGTGCGGTAGGGTACTCGCTTCCCACGCCCGGGTTCCCGGGTTCGATTCCCGGCGGGGTCAGGGATTTTCTCTGCCTCGTGATGACTGGGTGTTGTGTGATGTCCTTAGGTTAGTTAGGTTTAAGTAGTTCTAAGTTCTAGAGGACTGATGACCATAGATGTTAAGTCCCATAGTGCTCAGAGCCATTTGAACCACGCCATCACACATCTACTTAGGCCATCCACTGCTGGCAGCCGTCAAACATGCTTACCAAGTATGTGTCTCATGTATGACACATCTACTGAGGCCTTCCCCCTCTCACACATTCATTAAGCGTGCTCGCCAAGTAGGTGCACGATGTATGACACCTCTACTTAGACAGTATCCCATCTTTCAGTTGTCAGGGACGCTTCCCAAGTAGGTCTGCTCTACATGACACATCTACTTAAGTCATCTCCTTTAGTGCAGTTGTCCAGCCTGCTTCACAAGTAGGTGTGCCAAATACGACACCTATCTAGGCCTTCCCCTGCCTTGCAATCAAGCCCACTTACCAAGTAGGGGTATCAGTATGACATCTCTATTTACACCATACCCTGTCATGCAGTCTTCAAGCCTGCTTCCCAGGTACGTGTGTCATATATGACACATCTACCTAGGCCATCTCCTGCCATACAGTCATCAAGCCCACTAACCAAGTAGGTGTATCAGTATGACACCTCTTCTTAGGCCATCGCCTGTCATGCAGTCTTCAAGCCTGCTTCCCATGTATGTGTGCCATATATCTACTTAGGCCATCCTTTGTTGTGCACTCCTCACACATGCTTAGCAAGTAGGCATCTCATGTATGACACATCTACTGAGGTCATCTCCTGTCATGCAGTCGTCAAGTGTGCTTACCATTTACGTTTACCATGTATGATACATATATTTAGGACATCTCCCATGGTAAAGTCATCAAGACTGCATCCCAAGTAGGTCTGCCATTATGACACTTCTAATTAGGCCATCCCCTGTCATGTAGTTGTCAAGCCTGCTTCCTAAGTAGCTGTATCATACATGACACATCTACTTAGCCCATCCATTGCTGTGCATCGCTCAAACATGCTTACCAAGTAGGTATCTCATGTATGACACATCTACTGAGGCCATCCCCCGTCACGCATCATCAAGCCTGCTTCCAAAGTATGTGTGGTACGTATAACACATCTACTTAGGACACCCATTGTTGTGCAGTCGGCAAGCATGGTTACTAAGTGGGTGTCCCATGTATAATACATTTACCGAGCCCATCCCCCGTCTCGCAGCCATTAAGTCTGCTTCCCAGGTAGGTGTAATATGTACGATACCTTTGCTTAGGTCATCCCCTGTCTTGCAGTAGCTAAGGTTGCTTCCTTACTTGGGAAGCGGGCTTGGTGACTGCGTGCCAGAGGATCACCTGATGATGGCGCCTGGTGCTGAAAACAGTCGCCAGTATCCAAAATAAAAGTCCGACTATAGACTAACACAAATATTTTTTCGGATTGTGTTGGTCGCTGTTCCAACCAACGCAATGCCGGGAATATGTACTTTCCATAGATAAAGCGCACAAACAGCCAACCACCTACACCGTTACTGAGATATTCATTATCTGGCGCTGGGGTGTGGCAATCTGGGTTCCATAAAAATTCAATATGCCAGTGGATTGCACCGTCTGCGGTTACTATCGTCACTAGTATGATTCCCCATTCGTCTCTGCTCCTATTTTGTATTTTTCCTACTGCGTCACGTGCCTTGAAGGCCCAAGGCGGCGTTATGTCTTTTGGTTCAAATGGCTCCAAGCATTATAGGGCTTAACATCTGAGGTCATCAGTCCCCTAGACTTGGAACTATTTAAACCTAACTGACCTAAGGACATCACACACGTACATCCATGCCCGAGGCAGGATTCGAATCTGTGGCCGCAGCAGCAGCGCGGTTGCGGAATGAAGCGCCTAGAACCGCTCGGCCACAGCGGCCGGCATTATGTCTCTCGGTGGGCAGTAGTCGTTATCTATTTTCATCAGTTTATTTTTGCAAAACACAATCATCAGTTGCTTAGCGTTGGTTAATACATTTTACAACGCTTCCGTTCGGAAATTAATGAAGATGATCGGTAAGACGTCACACAGCACATAGATCCTTACGAAGTTCAAGGCATATTTTCAGGACAGTGGTTAGGTAGAGCTCAGTCTTTTGCTCGGTCATCTCATTCACAGGATCTGATACCGCCTGATTTTTGCTTGGGAGCTTTTATCAAGCACAGTGTTTTCTGTACTCAGCGCAGCTGTTAACGGTAAACTTAGAACAAAATCATATGCGGTAGATGAAGTTGTTACACCTGACAAGACGCATGACAAGAAATCTAATTCTGGAAGGACGTCTACCAAATTATTAGCAGAAGTCACATGAACCCAAGCAGGTGTAAGATAAAGAAATAATATATTTTAAGAAAGGATGACACCAGAAAAGGCTCCATAGGTCGTCACAAGAAATTTATATATTATTACAAAGTTGTAATCACGTCGTCGAATGTCCTGTAGAATGTTCTGAAATTTCCCGTCCGAACATTTGAAGTTTTTACGAACGACATTTGGCGGCATCAAGCGTCCAACCGAGCCCGTGCCCCGTCTACAATGAGCTCGAAGCGTTAATACGTTGCCTTTCTTTCATTTGGGATAACTTCTGAGAGTTCATTGTCAGGTACAAGTGTGATCATGAAAGACCTCAGCCCTCTGCAGCGTTTTGTCAGCGCTACCAGTTTCTGTTGGGGCCGTCTTTCTAAAGCTCACGTGAAGACAACCTTGAACGGAAGTTTCGGGCGCCATACTCGGCCATCTGTCGGGGATTCCTACCAGCAGTATGCTTTGAGTTACGTGTATGCAAGCAGTACTCTGATCGTGGGAAGGACATTCGACACTGGAGTTCGTTTTCCTTAACGATCGCTTTTAATTTCAGGAAAAAAACAAGCTGACTAAAATGCAAATCGGAGAGGAAGACGTGAGGAATTCGGTTTTGTAGAAACACGGAGCATGCAATGTGAATTTCTTATCTTTCCACGCTTTTTTCCTTTCTGCACTTATCTTTATCAAGACGAAACTGTTAATGTACTGAATGTCAGTTTTCGCTTTCCCCTTCGCCATATGAATGCGATAAAATGTGGTTCAAATGGCTCTGAGCACTATGGCACTTAACATCTGATGTCATCAGTCCTCTAGAACTTAGAAATACTTAAACCTAACTAACCTAAGGACATCACAAACATCCATGCCCGAGGCAGGATTCGAACCTGCGACCGTAGCGGTCGCGCGGCTCCAGACTGAAGCGCCTAGAACCCTCGGCCACACCGGCCGGCTATAAAATGTGGGGCAACTTCTTTGTAAGTACATCAGATACAACAGAGAATTACAAGGAAATGTTTTTCGTATAATTATTTAACTGTAACGACTTCAAAAGTTTGGAGAGTCCATATTTATAATAAATTTTAATGGTTTTCATCGGAAATAAATGTGATTAAAACTTGATGATTACCGATTGTGGTTGACTATTAACCATTCTCAGACCATGTTTGCCCTAGAATTATTACCTAAGTACAATGCTGACCACAACAACAACTTTACTGAGGTTTATGTGTTAACACATAAACAGGTCTATGCACCCGTGGTCTAGGGATAGCGTCTTTGATTAGCAATCTAAACGCCCTCAGTTCCGGCCTTGAAACCCGCCCCCCCCCCCCCATACATTTTGATTAATAATTAGTATTGGCGGTCGAAGACTTCCAGCATAAGAAGGTATCCTCATTCTGCCAACCGTCTTGTGAAAGAGGGTGGAGGAGCGAAAGAGATTCAGGGTACTCTCTTGTACTTGGGATGGGAAACTGCCCTTAAAGGCGGAAAAGTCAGTAATGATCAACAGAATGATGATCCAGAAGGCAATGGAAACCACTGCATTAAAATTACAGAACGTGTAGCAACAGGACATGTGGCATGTAATTGAAAAAGTGTCATGATGATCTTTCCATTAGCAAAAGATTCCATTCTACGCATCGAGGCCCGGAATGTCAGAAGCTTGAATGTGGTAGGGAAGCTAGAAAATCTGAAAAGGGAAATTCAGACACTCAATCTAGATCTAGTAGGGGTCAGTCAAGAAAATGGAAAGGAGACGAGGAGTTCTGATCAGGGTAATATCAACAGTAGCATAAAATGATATAAAGGGAGTAGCATTCGTTACGAACAGCAAAGTAAGGCAGAGAGTGTGTTACTATGGACAGTTCAGTGATAGAGTTTTTCTTATCAGAATCAACCGCAACCAACAGCGACAACCATAGTTCAGGTATACACGCCGACGTCGCAACCTGAAAATGAAGTGATAGAGAAAGTGTATGAGGATATTGAAAAGGTAAAGGATACAGCACGTAAAAGGAGGTGAAAATCTATTATAGGGAACTGGAATGCAGTTGTAGGCGAAGGACTAGAAGATAAAGTTACAAGAGAATATGGGCTTGGGTCAAGGAACGAAAGAGGAGAGGACTAATTGAGTTCTGTAATAAATATCAACTAGTAATAACGAATACTCTGATCAAGAATCAAAAGAGGAGGAGGTATACTTGGAAAAGGCCAGATGATACGGGAAGGTTTCAGTTAGATTATATCATGGTCAAAAAGAGATTCTGAAATTCGATACTGCATATCCAGGAGCAGATATAGACTAAGATGACAATGTAGCGGTGATGAAGAGTACGCTGAAGTTTACAAGATTAGTCAGGAAGAATAGTATACAAGGAAGTAGGATACGGAAGTACCAAGGAATGACGAAATACGCTTGAAGTTCTCTAATACTATAGGTACAGCAACAAGGAATAGCTAAGTAGGCAATACAGTTGAAAAGAAATGGATATCACTAAAAATCACAGAAGCTGGAAAGAAAAACATAGGTACAAAGAAGGTAACTCAGAAGAAACCATGAGTAACAGAAGAAATACTTCAGTTGATCGATGAAAGAAAGAAGTACAAAAATGTTCAGGGGAACTCAGGAATACAGAAATACAAGTCGCCGAGGAATCAAATAAATAGGAAGTGCAGAGAAGCAAAGACGAAATGGCTGCAGGGAAAATGTGAAAAAATCCAAAAAGAAATGATTATCGAAAAGACTGACTCAGCATATACGAAAGTCAAAATAACATTCGGTGAGGTTAAAAGCAAGGGTGGTAACATTTAGAGTGCAATGGGAATTCTACTGTTAAATGTAGAAAAGAGAGCGAATAGGTGGAGGCCGTTATGAGGGGGAAGATTTGTGTGATGTGGTAGAAAAGCAACATAAGTCGATTTAGAAGGATAGATGATGCAGTATTAGAATCAGAATTGAAGAGAGCTTTGGAGGACTTACAGTCAAATAAGGCAAAACGAATAGACAACATTCCATCAGAATTTCTAAAATAATTGGGATAAATGGCTACAAAACGACTATTCACGTTGGTGTGTAGAGTGTATGAGTCTGGCGGCATGCCATCTAATTTTCGGAAAAATATCATCCACACAATCCCGAAGACTGCGAGAGCTGACAATTGCGAGAATTATCGCACAATCAACAGCTCGTGAGTCTAAGTTACTGACAAGCAAATACACCGAAGACTGGAAAAGAAAATTGAGGATGTGCTAGATGACGATCCGTTTGGCTTTAGGAAAGGTAAAGGCGCCAGAAAGGCAATTCTGGCGTTGCGGTTGATGGTGGAGCCAAGACTAAAGGAAAATAAAGACGCGTTCATAGGATTGTCGACCTGGAAAAACGCGTTCGACAATGTTAAATGGTGTAAGATGTTTGAGATTCTGAGGAAAATAGGGCTACGCTATAGGGAGAGACGGGTAATATAACATGTACAAGAGCCAAGAGGGAATAATAAGAGTGGATGATCAAGAACGCAACCGTAGGATTAAAAAGGGCGTAAGACAGGGATGTAGTCTTCCGCCCCTACTATTCAGTCTGTACGTCGAAGAAGCAATGATGGAAATAAAAGAAAGGTTCGGGAGTGGAACTGAATTTCGAGGTGAAAGGATAACGATGATACGAGTCGCTGATGGCGTTGCTATCCTGAGTGAAAGTGAACAAGAATTACACAATCTGCTGAATGGAATGAACAGTCTAACGAGTAAAGAATATGGACTGAGAGTAAATCAAATAAAGACGAAAGTAGTGGGAAGTATCAGAAATGAGAACACTGAGAAACATAGCATCGAAATTGGTGATGAGGCACTTAAAGTTAAGGTGTTCTGCTACCGAGGCAGCAACAGGAAAGTAACCGATGATGGACGGAGCAAGGGGGCACATAACAGGCAGACTATCACTCGCAAAAAAGGCATTCCTAGCCAAGAGAAGCCTACTAGCATCAAACATGGGCCTTAATTTGAGGAAGACATTTCTGAGGATGTACGTTGGGGGCACAGCATTGTATGGTAGTGAAACATGGACTGTGGGAAAACCGGAACAGAAGAGGATGTGGCGCTACAGAGCAATGTTGAACATTAGGCGGATTGATAAGGGAAGGAATGAGGCGGTGCTGCTCAGACTCGGAGGGGAAAGGGATATGAGGAAAACACCGACAATGTGAAGGGACAGGATGATAGGACTCTGCTAAGACATCAGGGAATGACTTCCATGGTACTGGAGGGAACCGTAGAGGGCAGAAACTGTAGAGGAAGGCAGAGATTGGAATACATCCAGCAAATAACTGAGGACACAGGTTGCAAGTGCTACTCTGAGATGAAGAGGTTGAGTCATGAGAAGAAGTCATGGCGGGCCGCGTCAAACCAGTCACACGATGGATGACAAAAAAAGAAGAATAGATTAATAGATTCTTCAGGAGGTGTGTTTACAGTGACAAGCAGAAATATCAGGTCTAGCAATATAGAAAATAAATCTGCGAAGTCGGCGGGCTTAGATTAATAACCGGTTGTTTCTACTGAATAGCAAACTTAGGCACATCAGTCGTCGAGTTGTTTAAAAATATCTTAAACTCGACAGCATGAGAATACTTCGATTATACGTAAGTAATGGGTGGATGCCAAGTACAGACTGGGAAAACTACGTCAGATTAAAAATGTCCCGAGTTGGAGTCTCGGCCCGGCACACAATTTTAATCTGCCAGGAAGTTTCATATTAGCGCACACTCCGCTGCAGAGTGAAAATCTCATTCTGTATATCATCCTAGCTAATGACAACACTACATATACGAGGTGTGGGTAGAAAAAAACCGGACTAGTACTGGTGAAACAATAAAACGAATGCAATAAGGCTGAAAGTCGCGTGGCCTGTCACGTGACTCTCGCTCCGCCTACTGCTCGAGTTTCATCTGCCTCCTGCACTCAGTCTGCCTGTGGCGTCTGTTTTAAGTAGTTGACGTTTTGTCTGTGCGTCGGAAAATGTTGAGTGTACAGAAAGAACAGCGTGTTAACATCAAATATTGTTTCGAACTAGGAAAATCCACAAGTGAAACGTTTGTAATGTTACAACAAGTTTATCGCGAACACAAGTGTTTGAGTGGTTTAAGCGATTTAAAGATGGCCGCGAAGACACCAGTGATGACACTCGCACTGGCAGACCATTGTCAGCAAAAACTGATGCAAACATTGAAAAAATCGGTAAACTTGTTCGACAAGATCACCGTTTAACAATCAGAGCAGTGTCTGAGTTAACAGGAGTTGACAAGGAAAGTGTTAGGCAGATTCTTCATGAAAGTTTCAACATGAACAAAGTGTGTTCAAAAATGGTTCCAAAGTGTCTCACAATTGAACAGAAGGAACGCCGAAGAATGATTTGTTCTGACATCCTGGAAAACATTGAAAGTGATCCCATCTTCTTACAAAATGTTATTACTTGCGATGAATCGTGGTTTTTTACTTACGATCCCGAAACTAAACGCCAATCGATGCATTGGAAAACTCCTGGTTCTCCACGACAAAAAAAAGCAAGAATGTCAAAATCGAAATTCAAGGCAATGATGATTGTTTTTTTTTTTTGACATCAAAGGGATTGTGCACATTGATTGGGTACCAGAGGGACAAACAGTGAATCAGCATTACTACATTAGCGTCCTGGCTACCCTACGTGAGCGAGTACGGAGAAAACGGAACGATTTGTGGAGAAAAAAGTCATGGATCCTTCACCAAGACAATGCCCCAGCTCACAGTGCGTTGTCAGTGAAGACGTTTTTGGCAAAACACAACATTCCCATCTTAGATCATCCACCCTACTCACCTGATTTGGCCCCCTGTGACTTTTTTCTTTTCCCTAAAGTCAAATCAGCTTTGAAAGGAACTAGATTTGAGACTGTTGAAGCAGTAAAAGAAAAAGCGACGGAAGTAATGTATGGACTTACCGAAAATGATCTGCAGCATTGCTATGAACAGTGGAAAATTCGTATGGAGCGGTGTAGAGACCGAGGAGGAGAGTACATTGAAGGAGATAACATGAAATTGTAAATAATTGTAAATAAATGTTTTTTCCAGCATCAGTCCGGTTTTTTTCTAGCCACACCTCGTACTGTTCCAAGAAACCATTTGTAATTCTCATGTGCTATATATCACTGATTTAAAACCCAGATAAGCTGCAGTTATTCTGTTGCACCCCCTGGATCTTCAAAATTATATAACATTTATCAAAATATCATTATGATGTCTCTTTTTACCGATAGGTAAATGTCTGCTTCATATTAATCACTGAAATGGTTACAGCAACACTCTGTCACAAAATAACGCAAATTCAACAATTTGAATCGTTGTTAACTACTAAATGAACCCACTCTTGCGAACTGTATTCATCTATGGCATCTCGTAAGCTTTACATTTTGTCGATTTGAAATTACACAATAAATGTTGTATACAACACAAAAAAACAAAAACTGTTCAGTAGTACTATATGTAAATCACTTAATTATACAGTAGTACGGTATTTAAATCACTTAATTACTACAAAACATTTTGTCTGTTGCACCAATTCAGACAAATTATATAGTTTACTATAAAGGTTCATTTCTTCTGGTCTCTCTTGTTTTACGTATATTTCGATATAAAAATGTTCCCGAATGCTTAATGCACAATGCTGCACTGTATATATTGCTCGTAATCTGCGTCCTGTCTTTTTAGTTATCATTGTATCCTCTCGTGCCACAGTCTCATATCACTCACGATGAGCATCTTTTCGTCTTTGTAATGAGTTCAGGCTCATCACTATTGTGTCCGGCACTTGCTTAGGCAATTACAGTATCTCTCAGCGCCTTCGTTAGGACGTCTGCGGCGGATAGCTGCCTACACGTAAGGGTCGGTGTGCACATAATCACGTACTCGCTCTGGAAGTGTGCTAGATCATTCGGTCTTCCGTGGTCGTCCCACTGCAAGGACGGTTGGTTTTACATAACGTACGTCTCAGTCTTGTGACCTTGCTCCACTATTGGACGTGAGCATGAGGAGCAATTGATGTTTGTTGACCACAAGTACTGGTTTCTTTCTTGGCGTTACTTCCACCAGGTGCGTGACCAAGCGTCCTTTGGCATTTGTCGCTCACCAGAAGCGTATTCCGAGGTTGCTGTCGTCTGCTCGGAATGCTTCTCTATCGAGTTGCCGTGTATTTGTTGTGGCCAGCCAAAATCAAATTCTTGATCCTGGTATTTCTGTCAACTTTACAGGTACTATTAATACAGTACTGTAGCGTATGGTTCACACTGTACATCGAAGAAGCAATGACAGAAATAAAAGAAATGGAGTGTGCAGATTAGATGATCTCAGTAGTAACATTCATTAATGATTTTGCCACTTTCTACGAAAATTAGGAAGAATTCAAGGCATGTTGAGTGGAATGAACAATCTATTCGTAACGATATTGTCGCAGAGGAAGCCGAGTAGCGCAGTCGCCGTAGCGTACTGACGTATTAGACACCTCATAAGTCTCACAAATGTTTATATTTATCAACCTTATTCTCAAAATTATTGAGTAAACTACCCTTTTTCCCCACAGCTTTGCTAGCGTATACATATTTTGCACACATCACCTCCTTCCTATTCTCTGTGTCGACTTTTTCTTCAACCCCCCCCCCCCCCACTCTGGTTTTATCACATCCCCCCACCTCTATCTGTCCACCTACTCCTCCCAACTCTCTGTCATCCCACCACCTCCTCCTCTCTCTGTTTGTCCATCTTCTCCACCCCCTCTCTGACCATATCTTCCTTACCCATCCGTTTGCCCATATCTTTCTACACCCTCTCTGCCCATTTCCTCCTACCCCCTCAATATCCATCTCCTCCACCCCCTCTTTTTAACCATCAATTTCTCCCTCCCTATCTCTCTCTCTGTGTATACCTCCTCCTCCGCATTTCTCTGTTCCCTCCTCATGTTTTTCTCTGTCCATCTCTTCCATCATTTCTCTCTGTCCATTTCCTCGTGGCAGTCTGTCCATCTCATCCTCCTCCCCCTCCCTCCGTCCATCTCCTCTTCCCTTCTCATTGTCTACCACCTTCTTTTCCTCTCTGTCTACTTGGCCATCTCTCCTCCGCCCTTTCTCTGTCCACCTCATCCTTCCTCCTCTCATTATCCATCGACGTACTCTATGTGATCAAAACTATCCGGACACCCGGCTGAAAATGACTTCACGGTGCCCTCCATCGGCAATGCTGGAATTCAATATGGTGTTGGTCCACCCTTAGCCTTGATGACAGCTTCCACTCTCGCAGGCATACGTTTAATCAGGTGCTGGAAGGTGGAAGGTTTCTTGGCGAATGGCAGCCCATTCTTCACGGAGTGCTGCACTGAGGAGAGGTTTCGATGTCGGTCGGTGAGGCCTGGCACGAAGTCGGCATTCCAAAACATCCCAAAGCTGTTCTATAGGTTTCAGGTCAGGACTCTGTGCTGGCCAGTCCATTACAGGGATGTTATTATCGTGTAACTATTCCGCCACAGGCCGTGCACTATGAACAGGTGCTCGATCGTGTTCAAAGATACAATCGCCATTCCCCAATTGCTCTTCAACAAATGGAAGCAAGAAGGTGCTTAAAACATCAATGTAGGCCTGTGTTGTGATAGTGCCACGCAAAACAACAAGGGGTGCAGGCTCCCTCCATGAGAAACACGACCACACCATAACACCACCGCCTCCGAATTTTACTGTTGGCACTAAACACGCTGCCAGATAACGTTCAAAAAATGATTCAAATGGCTCTGAGCACTATGGGACTCAACTGCTGAGGTCATTAGTCCCCTAGAACTTAGAACTAGTTAAACCTAACTAACCTAAGGACATCACAAACATCCATGCCCGAGGCAGGATTCGAACCTGCGACCGTAGCGGTCTTGCGGTTCCAGACTGCAGCGCCTTTAACCACACGGCCACTTCGGCCGGCGGATAACGTTCACTGGGCAATAGTCATACCCACACCCTGTCATCGGATCGCCACATTGTATACCGTAATTCGCCACTCCACACAACGTTTTTCCACTGTTCAATCGTCCAATGTTTACGCTCCTTATACCAAGCGCGGCGTCGTTTGTCATTTACTGGAGCAGCCGCTCGACCATCGAATCCAAGTTTTCTCACCTCCCGCCTAACTGTCATATTACTTGCAATGGATCCTGATGCAGTCTGGAATTCCTGTCTCTTCACGTTTCCACTTCACTATCACATCGGAAACAGTGGACCTAGGGATGTTTAGGAGTGTGGAAAACTTGAGTACAGACGTATGAAGCAAGTGATACCCAATCACCTGACCACGTTCGAAGTTCGCAAGCTCCGCGGAGCGCCCCTTTTTGCTCTTTCACAAAGTGTAATGACTAGTGAGATCGCTGGTATGGAGTACCTGCCAGTAGGTGGCAGCAGTATGCTCCTAATACGAAAAACGTGTGTTTGTGGGGGTGTCAGGATACTTTTGATCACATAGTGTACCTGTTGCGCAGGACAGCCTACATGTTGTCCGGGTCTGTGCTCCTATAGGAGCTAGGAGGTTGTAACTCCCACTGTATTGATTCTTATGTAGCAAGTATTATGGATACCAAATTTGATTGAAATCGACCCAGTGGTTTAGGAGGAGATGCTGGGCAACCACACATACATACAGGGTGTTACAAAAAGGTACGGCCAAACTTTCAGGAAACATTCCTCACACACAAAGAAAGAAAATATGTTATGTGGACATGTGCCCGGAAACGCTTACTTTCCATGTTAGAGCTCATTTTATTACTTCTCTTCAAATCACATTAATCATGGAATGGAAACACACAGCAACAGAACGTACCAGCATGACTTCAAACGCTTTGTTACAGGAAATGTTCAAAATGTCCTCCGTTAGCGAGGATACATGCATCCACCCTCCGTCGCATGGAATCCCTGATGCGCTGATGCAGGCCTGGAGAATGGCGTATTGTATCACAGCCGTCCACAATACGAGCACGAAGAGTCTCTACATTTGGTACCGGGGTTGCGTAGACAAGAGCTTTCAAATGCCCCCATAAGTGAAAGTCGAGAGGGTTGAGGTCAGGAGAGCGTGGAGGCCATGGAATTGGTCCGCCTCTACCAATCCATCGATCACCGAATCTGTTGTTGAAAAGCGTACGAACACTTCGACTGAAATGTTCAGGTGCTCCATCGTGCATGAACGACAAGTTGTGTCGTACTTGTAAAGGCAGATGTTCTAGCAGCACAGGTAGAGTATCCCGTATGAAATCATGATAACGTGCTCCATTGAGTTAGGTGGAAGAACATGGGACCCAATCAAGACATCACCAACAATTCCTGCCCAAACGTTCACAGAAAATCTGTGTTGATGACGCGATTGCACAATTGCGTGCGGATTCTCGTCAGCCCACACATGTTGATTGTGAAAATTTACAATTTGATCACGTTGGAATGAAGCCTCATCGGTAAAGAGAACATTTGCACTGAAATGAGGATTGACACATTGTTGGATGAACCATTCGCAGAAGTGTACCCGTGGAGGCCAATCAGCTGCTGATAGTGCCTGCACACGCTGTACATGGTACGGAAACAACTGGTTCTCCCGTAGCACTCTCCATACAGTGACGTGGTCAACGTTACCTTGTACAGCAGCCACTTCTCTGACGCTGACATTAGGGTTATCGTCAACTGCACGAAGAATTGCCTCGTCCATTGCAGGTGTCCTCGTCGTTCTAGATCTTCCCCGGTCGCGAGTCATAGGCTGGAATGTTCCGTGCTCCCTAAGACGCCGATCGATTGCTTCGAACGTCTTCCTGTCGGGACACCTTCGTTCTGGAAATCTGTCTCGATACAAACGTACCGCGCCATGGCTATTGCCCCGTGCTAATCCATACATCAAATGGGCATCTGCCTACTCCGCATTTGTAAACATTGCAGTGACTGCAAAACCACGTTCGTGATGAACACTAACCTGTTGATGCTACGTACTGATGTGCTTGATGCTAGTACTGTAGAGCAATGAGTCGCATGTCAACACAAGCACCGAAGTCAACATCACCTTCCTTCAATTGGGCCAACTGGCGGTGAATCGAGGAAGTACAGTACATACCGACGAAACTAAAATGAGCTCTAACATGGAAATTAAGCGTTTCCGGACACATGCCCAAATA